>NC_056744.1:1022743094-1022880594 GCF_019279795.1 Protopterus annectens
CTTAAAACCCGTCTTGTCCCTCATCCCAGTAAGACTTAAGGACACCACCCAATTTCTGAATGTTCTGAAATGAAAAATGACCAGTAAGAGGTCTTACCTGGGAACTGTGGATGTTCCACATACAGGTGGGATAAAAGCAGTTAGACATTTCTTGGAGTACAGTCAATATACATTTCATTTTAATCAGTGTAGTATGGATTTGTTGTAGCATACCTTAACAAAAATGTCTTTTTCTTCCTGGAACTGTATTATTTACAGATGAGTGGCACTGGAATGGGGGGCTAATTTTGCCTCATATGGGTTTCTTGAAGGAAGAGATTGTATGGAATTGGGACAATAACCAATTTTTTGGTTTTATGCATTGCTGGTTTCATTACTTGGATGACTGCTAGTTAGTGTGGGAGGGGGATTCAGATATGCTAAGAATTTTTATTCTCTTCATGAATTCCTACAGGTTTGACAACAAGCTTGATGTTCAGTATGATCAATATCTAGCATGATTTTTGGATGTTCAGATAAAAAAAATGGAAGATGGTGCTCTTAAGACTACTGTCCATAGAAAACTATACCATAGAAATTCACTATTATGAGCTGATAGCTGTGATCTGAAGCATTCCCAAGTCACAGTTTTAAAGGTCAACTTAATTTGTAGTGATTTTGAGACTTATAAAAAGGAAAATGTGGACTTGGTTGGTTTCTTTACCCCAAAGGGGATACGATCATAATAAAGTTTTACAAGTTAAGATGGATGTTGTAATTGTCCAGAGAAGAAATGCTTAAATCTAAAAATCAGGTGGATGAACAGAAAGACACTAACTCTAGGTTTAGATTGTAGGGTTGTGTACCATGAAGTAGTAACAGTGTGCATTGTTCAAGTGTGGTTAAGACTAAATATTTCACTTCTGCCAATACTAGTCATACCTTTGAAATAAGAGGTTTGATTTCTTGCACTACATCTTGGATTATACATATGGCTCATACACAAGGGTCTGAATGGAGAGATAATAAAATCAGTAAACAAAGGAGAGAAGTATTGCTGGAACTAAATTCATCCTCAAGTCTTGGTGAGTACCTCTATGAGGTGGACCCTGTTTTTACAAAGTCTCACCAAGATGACACTGATATATAGACTGCATTTTGTATAGCATATACCAAGGACAGAAGTAGTTTAAAAAATAAAAAAGACAGCTGGGTGCACAAGTCCCAGGATAAAAAAGTACCCAATCCTGGTACGTGCACTGGTGCCAGGACTGGAAAAAATGACACTGTAGAATCCTCAAAATATGGAAATAGTTCTAGAATGGGGCCAGGCCAGGCCCAGGGGGAGGATGCTCCCCCTTTTGTAGAAAGAAGTAGAAGTCCACAAAAAACACATAAACGGACAGGCCTAAACAGACACATAAAGATGACAGATTGGACTACTGAGGATAAGAGCAAAATTATGTATTGTTACTAATATGCAAAAAGTGCAGAATTTCTGGATCGAAGATATACAAAAAGATTAAGTGAGAATTTAGAGATAAGAAAAATACCTGTACAAGAAAAATGGTCAAAAGTGGTCAAAAGGTTCAAATGCACGTTTGTGTTCATTAATACAATAGATTCATGAAAAACATTATATAGACCAAGAAACCTTGAGCTGTTTGGGGAAAAGAAAACAACTGAGGAAGTGCAAAAATCTAAAGAACAAAATCTAGAAATTTTTAAATGGTAAAAAAAAGAAACATGGACATGGGAAAGAAAGAGAAATCTGATTTTTTATGCAAATAAGAAAGCCAAATTAATCAATACAAAAAAGCAGCTCCAAACATATTTGAAGAGAAATACAGGCAAAGACACCCATATATGGAAAATTTCACAATACAAAAGATAAGGTCACAAAAAATAAAGGTAGAACAGAAGATTAGTAAAGTAGAAGTTAAAGTAATAGAAGCTGAAGTTATGGAATACCTGCAAATTGAAGGATTTAATGTACAAAGTAACACAGGTTATGTCACAGCATGATGGAACAATGAGTGCCCAAGTAAGGAGAAACAGGTGGAGTGGGAGACATCTGAAAAAGAAATATGGACATGGGAAAAGAGATTTAATATGGTGCAATATTTATGCAAAGGAGAAAGCAAATCTAACCAATACAAAAAACATCAGCAAAGATATTTGAAGAGAAATACAAACAATGGCATCCCGATATGCAATATTTTACAATACAAAAAATAAATAAGAAAACAAAGTAGGAAAGTAGAAAAAAGGATTAGTAATGAGAAGTTAAAGAAATTAAATTGAATTTATGGATTACCTGCATAGTAAAGGATTTAGTGTAGAAAATCTAACTCTGGTAACATCATAGTATGATAGAATAATGAATCTGCAAATTAAGGAGAAACCAGTGGAGCGGGAAGCACCTGATCATATGTCATATGAAGATAATTTGGAGCCTTCAGTAGGAAACCAGTATAAAAGTTCAGTTGGAGTTGCACAACAAGAGAAGGAATGGGAAACTGTGGCAACTCTGCCGCAGTCAATGTTGTGCAGTGGTAGACCAATAAGTTACCGTATGAAAGAGCAATGGATGACACAGGATGAAACTGAAGAGAATATGTCACAGGAAGATGTTTTGGGACTTTCTGTAGAAAGCCTGGAGGAAATGGAGAATAAAAAATGTCCCCTTAGTTTAGAAGAAAATTATCTAAGGGAAGATTTGCTTGATTTAATAGAGATGGAGACACATATTAAGATCAATGAAAGAAACAGATTACAGAAAGGCAATAAGACCTAGAATGTTGGACGGCTGATAAAACAAATGAACACAGTAATCAAGACTCTTCACAAAAACTCATGCGATATAACAGAAGTAAATAGGATATATTACTGTGCAGCAAAATTAATGACAGAGAGCCTTACCAACAAAACACAGGACAGTAACAGAGAGGAAGAGAAGAAATTAAATGCTACCATGAAAGTATTGCATAGAGAAAGCTATAAAACAATGAACACAAGAAGTGTTAATGTTAAAAGAGTATAGAAGAGGGAACTGATCAGCAAAATACTTAGAAAGATAGATGTAATAAAAGCAATGTGCAGTATCAGAACAGACCAGGAGCTATTGTACACTATTGCAAACTATAAATAAAAGATATCGACAAAGGCAGAAAAAGTAAGAAGATATGCAGATAAATGTAGAGGAAAATTACAGAGTAAGCAATTAATTGACGACTCAAAAAAGTCTTATAGAAAATTGGGAAACAAGGCAAAAGGAATAGAAACACCTCCAAACAAAAAGAAATAGACACATTTTGGAGAATTATCTATGAAGATCCTGCGGAACATAAAGATGATGAATGGATATACGAAGTTAGAGAAACAGTAAGAAGTTCAAATGTACAGAATATGAAATGGGATGAAGTAACGGCCAGAGAAATTTAAACAAAATTAAGAAAAGCTCCTAACTGGAAAATCCCAGGTTCGATGCAGTACCTAACTTCCAGCTAAAAGTATTAACATCTTTATATGAACATTTATAAGAACTATTTATATGCGCACCTCGAACAGACGCCAACGCGGTTAACAACAGGAAAATGATACTCCTCCTTAAGAGTGAATCTGCAAGATATCCTAAAAGCTATAGACCAATAACTTGCTGTCCGATCATGTGTAACCTATATACTGGAACTGATGCCTACAGAGTTTATATTAATTTAGAAGAAAACTCAGTCATGGCAATGGAATGAATGGGTAGTAAAAGAAAGTCATATAGAACAAAGGATCATTTGTTGTTAAATAAAGCATAATGGAGAATTGTAAAAAGGGGAAGAATCAAAGTATGGCATGGATATACTACATAAAAGCATTTGACAGCATCCCAGATTCATGGATAAAGGAGTGCATACAAATGTGTAAGATACACCCAGCATGGATTGAGTACATTACAGTGACCACGAAACAGTGGCAAACCACTTTGCAGCTAAGCCATGATAAAGGACACATTATTATCCCAGGGACAAAAATTCAAAAGGGGATATTCCAGGGTGACTCTTTGTCATCGCTGCTCTTCTGCCTTGCCCTTAACCCATTAAGCTGTCTACTTAACAGATTAGGTCATGGTTACAATTTGGCTGCCAGAGAACAACAAAGTGTAAAGACTTCTCATCTTTTCTTTGTCAATGATTTAAAAGTATAGTTCATCAGATGAGGAACTGAAAGCATGACTGCAATTAGTCAGAACTTTCTCAGATTATATAACAATGGTATTTGGTCTTGATAAATGTACAAAAGCAAATAATAAATAAGAGTATTAGTCTGGGACAGGAATGTGATAAAATGGAACTTGAGGAGGAGGGAGTATATAAATATTTAGGAATTTATGAAGGATCGACAATAAAACATGAACAAATGTGAATAAAACTTAGTAAGAGATATTTTAGAAGGCTAAAATTAATACTGGAAACAGCCCTGACATCTAGGAACAGAGTCTAGGCTATAAACCAATTTGGTCTTCCTTTTCTAACTTATACTTTTGGGGTGATAGAGTGAGCCCAAAATGTATTGCATCACTTTGACAGGAAAAAAAGAAGCTTCACTCTTATCAAGTAAATTATAAAGATCAGGGAATACCAAGATTATATATTCAATGTTCAGAAGGAGGTATGGGCCTCCTGGAAAATGATTACATGTATATATCTGCTATTGTAGGACTGCATACACTTCTGCTAACCTCACAATATCCAAACATAGTAAAAGTTTTAAAACATGAGAAGAATAAGTCTAAGATGACTTCCCTACTTAGATTAGGAGAAGTATATCAGTGTCAAGTGGGAATGGAAATCAAACCAGACATAGACAAAAGTCATGCTGCAACTGAATGTGCCAAAAAGCAAAAGAAAGAATATAAGATGAAAGATCAGATGAAATGGCATGAAATGTGGAAAAGGCATAAATATGGTTCATAGGTAGGTACTAGGCTATCGGCCCTAGGGCCTATAAAAGCCTAGCCAAAAAGGTACCCTGGCTTCTGCCACCAAAGAAAATTATTTTCCTGTGCCCCTGTTGAGCAGAGCCACAGAGGTAATCCCAGGGTGAATTTCCTATTTCCCATCCAATCAAGATTTTTCTTGAAGAGTTCTAATGAGGAGCTTTGTTTGATATAGATAGGTAGTTTGTTCCAGAGTATGGGAAGTCTCTGGGACATGAATCTATCCCTCCAGCATGTTCTGTTTATTGTGGTGACAAGGATGTTCTTCATCTCACATTGCTGCAGTCCTTACACTTGGGGTAGTCCGCTGTCCTCGGTCGGCCCGAATATCAAAGTATAAGGCTGACGTCGGTCAAGGCGCATTAGACTGACATCAGGACGTCAGGGTACAAATGCGCATGACCGACGTCATATCCCCAGTCTTTTTTGCCGCATGGTCCGATGCAGAAGCAGCGTTGCAAGTGCCGTTCGGCGTTCTGAAATTTTTCGAGTTCGGAGTTTCAGACCGAGTCAAAGTTGGCTAAGTACCCGTTAGAATATTTTACTTTTTCTTGCCTCAGTGGTTTACCGGATGTCAGAAAAAGTGAATAACTGTATTTCTTGTGGGAAACAGATACCGCATAGAGATTATCATACCTTGTGTATTCCTTGTTTAGGGCCTGAGCACGACGTTGTTGGGTGTCGCTTTTGTGCTAGGTTCAATAAGAGCACTATTAAGAGACGGTTAGATTGTGCCAGGTTAGTCTTTGGGAAGCGGTGCAATTACACTATGCCGTCGGATGCTCCGGCGTCCGCTTCTTCAAAGAAGCGCAAGGATAAAGCAGCTAAGCCCAGGGTAGACGAGTCGTCCGTGCAGACGCCGGTTCTTTAGAGGTATCGGTGGAGCCGGTGGTTCCACCGGAGGTTTCTCTGGAGGCCCAGGGGGAAACCTTGTTATTGCAGGATGTGGCCTCTCAGGAGGCAAGTCAGGCTGAAGGGGCTTCTCAGGTTACTGTACTCCCCTCCCTTCCTAGGGTGGTTAGGCCTTCTGTTTCCAAGGCTTCTCCCAGAGGCAGGCCAGGTTTAGCTTCAGTTGGTGTCACTCCCTAGTTCTTCAGGATCTGTGCCCAAGAAGCATATGCTTAAAATGGCAGAAGATTTGATTACCTTAATTAGAGGTTCTTTGCCCCCTCCTGATAAGAGGCCTAGGGTGGAACCTGAGTTAGGGAGTGTTGAGCAGGCTTCAGATGTTTCAGAGTCTTCGGCTGAAGACTTGCAGGAGTATTCTCCTTATTCTGATTCTGATGTGGATGATTCTACTCCTTCTGCTTCTCCTCCTGAGGATTTTTCTTTTCAGAGACCCTCCATTCCATGAGGGAGCATTTTAAGTGGGAAGGTCAGGATTTCTCAGATTCCAGGAAAAGGCTTAGGGAATTTCTGTTTTTACCCCAGCATAGGCCTTTGGCTATACCTCCTGTTTTGGATGTTGTGGAGGATGTGTTTGCAGAGGCTTCTCTTAATCCGGATTCCCTGCCTCCTGCTCCTGTTAAGCCGGATAGGTATTATAGGGTGCCTGAAGCTCATAAGTTTCTTTTAAGAGTCCTAGGGCGGACCCAGAAACTGTTAGTCAGGGGCCTAAGGGTGTTAAGGCTTCTGTTGTTAAAAATCCGGTTCCTCCAGATAAAGAGGCTAGGGCTTTGGATAGATGGGGAAAGAAAGTTTATACGTCTTCCACCCTAGCTATGAGGGCTCTAAATTGCCAGTTTCACATGTTGAAATACCAAAACTATCTACTGTCTCAATTAAAGTCTAAGGTAGATGCTCTGGCGGAAGGTATTGACTGTAAAGAGTTACAGGATTTGGTACATGTCTCTGAACAAGTGGGTAAACATTCTTTGCAATGTGGTTTTGATGCTGTACAGGCCTCATCTAGGGTGGCTGCCACAGGGTCAGTTCTTCGCAGGCATGCCTGGCTGAGGGATCAGAATTTATCTGACCATGTTAAGACAAGGATTTTGGATGCTCCTTTACAATCTGATGTGTTATTTGGTTCACCTGTTGAGGCAGTCTTAAAGAAAATGGAAGACAAGGCTAAGTCTATGCAGACTGTTAAAGATTTTTTGCAGGTTCAGCCTCCGAAGTTTAGCAGAAATTGGCCTACTAAGGGGTGGATGTATCCTTCTTATGATTCCCAGTCTAGGGGCAGGTCTAGACGGGGTAGGGGCAGAGCTCAGGGCTCTTTCAGGCCTAGAACAGGGAGTTCACCTGCACAGTCTTCGGGTGAGGGCAGGGGTCAGTCCTTTCGTAAACAGACCCAATGACCTACCTTTTCAGATGCCAGAGTCTTCTCGACTAGCAGCACCTTTGGGAGGAAGGTTGGCACTTTTCAAAGAAAATTGGAGTTTAATTACCCAAGACAGATGGGTATTGGATATCATACACCAAGGTTACAGGTTTTATTTCCATACCTTTCCTCCTTTCAAAGGCATGCCAGACGTTCCTCCTCAGCAAAGAATAGAGGCTCACAAACAGATTTCTCTGCTACTCCAAATAGGAGCCATTCAGCCGGTCCCTCTGTCAGAAGTGGGCCTAGGATTTTATTCTCGCCTGTTCCTAGTACCAAAGAAGGGGAACACGTGGAGACCAATTTTGGATTTATCTATCCTCAACACTTATCTGGACATTCCCAAGTTCAAAATGTTGACGTTACAACAGCTTTTACCTCTGCTGGGCAAAGATCATTGGATGGTGACTCTGGATCTCAAGGAGGTTTACCTTCATGTTCCTATCAGGCTAAGTTGCAGGAAGTATCTACGTTTCCGGGCAGGGACTTCTCATTATCAGTTCTCTGCATTGCCCTTTGGCTTATCTACTGCACCCAGAGTATTCACGAAGGTTCTGGCTCCAGTAATAGCTTTCTTCAGACTAAGAGGGATACAGATCTATCCTTATTTGGACGATTGTCTGATTCTGGCTCAAGGAAAAGAAGAGCTTCTTCATCATCTCCACTATGTGATAGCAGTGCTAAGATGCCTAGGGTATTCTGTGAACGAAATAAAGTCCAGTCTAGTACCCTCTCAGGACATGTGCTTTCTGGGTGTGAGACTGAATACAGCATCCCAGATGGCCTTTTTGACCCCGGACAAACAAAAGAATCTTTCTCTTTACTTCCATCAATTGTCTCATCAGTCCAGGCTGACTGCAAGGACAGTCCTTCAAGCCTTGGGGTTCATGGCATCTTGTATTCTGGTGCTTCCCAATGCCAAACTGCATATGAGGAAGTTACAACGGTATCTCAAAAATGTATGGACACAGCACTGCCAAGATTTGGACACTGTCATTCAGATAATACCTTGCATTCAAAAGGAATTTTTGTGGTGGGCTCAGGAATGTCACCTAAACAAGGGACTCTCTGTGACCCGGCCAGAGGCGAGTCAGATTCTAACGACAGATGCCTCAGACAAAGCTTGGGGAGCTCATCTAAATGGAAAGTGGATACAAGACACGTGGCCTGCCAGACTTCTACATCTACATATCAACCTGAAGGAGATGTTAGCAGTCCAATTTGCATTAATAGCTTTCAAGGAGTTACTTCTTCCAGGGCAGGTGTTGATTCTAACAGACAACACAACTGTCATGTGGTACATCAACAAGCAAGGGGGAACACATTCTTATCCTCTGTGCAGACAAGCAATGATTTTGTGGGAGACTGCTCTCAGTTCACAGCTAAATCTTCAGGCAAGGTTTCTGCCGGGAGCACAGAACTCCTTAGCAGATGTGTTGAGCAGACAAATTATGGATCCCCACGAGTGGAAATTGGATCCTCATGTATTTCAGAAATTGACAGTGTCATGGGGAACTCCAGACATAGATCTGTTCGCTTCTCCACTAAACTACCAGCTGCCAAAGTTTTGCACAAAAAGTTTTCATCCCACAGCTTGGAAGGTGGATGCTCTTTCATTCAATTGGAGCAATCTTCATGTGTACGCCTTTCCACCTCTGCCTCTCCTCCCAAAGGTACTTCTGAAGGTCAGACAGGACAAGCCAAGGATGATTTTAATAGCTCCAGATTGGCCTCGACAGCATTGGTACCCACTACTGAGAAGTCTGGTACGGGAGCCTCCATGGCCTTTACCTTCGATTCCACACCTGCTGACTCAAGAGAACAGTCATTTACTCAATGTCAAACTTCACTCTCTTCACCTGACAGCCTGGCATATTCTGTTTTAAACCCTGGAGGGTTTCAGCTTCCACAGCAAGTTTTGAATGTTATTTTGGAAGCCAGAAGGCCTAGTACAAGGAAAGTGTACGCAGATAAATGGAAGAGATTTTTATTTTGGAGTGCAGCAAAAGCATTTGATGTTTCTAAGCCTAATTTAAGTGTGGCTCTTCAATATCTTACTGAGTTACTGGACAAAGGTTTGTCCTTCTCTTCTATTAAGATTCATGCTGCAGCAATTTCTGCTCACTATAATTGTGACCCACCATTGTTTTCTCATCCTTTGTTTAAGCAATTCCTTAGAGGGCAAAGAATATAAGACCCCACGGAGAGCTCCTACTCCTGCTTGGGATCTCAATTTTGTGTTGGAGAAACTCACTCTACAACCTTTTGAGCCTGCAGCTACTGCTGAGTTGAAATATTTATCATGGAAGACTGCTTTTTTGTTAGCCATTACCTCTGCGAGAAGGGTTTCTGAATTACAGGCCCTTATGGCAGTTGAGCCTTTCTTAATTTTCCATAAGGATAGGGTATCTTTACGTACTAATCCTTCCTTTATGCCTAAAGTGGTTTCTAGTGTGTCTTTAAACCAAACTATTCATTTGCCTACCTTTTATGCAAACCCCCAAAATAAAGGGGAAAAGATTTTGCACACTTTGGATATACACAGGCAGTTGCGATATTATTTGAGCAGAACTAAAGGGTTCAGGCAGTCTCAGCAGTTATTTGTTTCTTTTGCTTTGAGTTCTCAGGGCAAGCCTGTGTCAAAACAAACTATTTCTAAGTGGATTGGGTTTTGCATTGCTTTCTGTTATTCCCATCATGGCAAGGAGGTTCCAGCTGGGATTAGGCCTCATTCCACTAGGGCTACTGCCACTTCAACAGCTTTTTAAGGGGTGGCAACTAAAGATATCTTGGAGGCAGCTACTTGGAGTTCTGTGCACACTTTCTCTAAGCATTATCACCTTCCACTTTACTCTAAATCTAGGGCTGGTTTTGCCACTGCTATTTTACAGGGCATTTTGGCAGCTCCTGCTTCTTTATAGTTGTGCCAGCCTCCCTTACCTCTGCTTTGGGATTCTACCCAAGTGTAAGGACTGCAGCAATGTGAGATGAAGAACATAGTACAGTTTTGTACCTACCATAAATGTAGATGTTCGAAGATCCACATTGCTGCAGTCCAATTTACCCTCCCTCCTTCCCCTCTGTAGTTAGAGGCGGTTGTGTGGGTTGGATTGTAAATATTGTGTATATTGTATATATTGTACATATTATTAGTGCTAGGGTGGTTGGTTGTTGGTTTTGTTGTCTTTGGGTTTTGACCTTTCTTGTTAGGGTCTTCTGACATCTGGGGCAAGAAAAGACTGAGGATATGACGTCGGTCATGCGCATTTGTACCCTGACGTCCTGATGTCAGTCTAATGCACCTTGACCGACGTCAGCCTTATACTTTGATATTCGGGCCGACCGAGGACAGCGGACTACCCCAAGTGTAAGGACTGCAGCAATGTGGATCTTCGAACATCTACATTTATGGTAGGTACAAAACTGTACTTTTAGGTCCCTAGAGCGTGTAGCTCGGAGAGATTGGGATTTCTTTAAGTGGAGCATGTCTAGCAGCTTTGGGTTTGACATAGCTTTGTATGTTAGGCAGATATCGCCTCTGAGTAGGCAGTAAGCGACAGAGTAAATCGGGAGTTGTTTGAGACGGTCTGCGTAGGGCATCTGTTTGAGGCCAGTACTCCTCTTTGTGAGGTATTTCTGTGGTCTTTCCAGTTCTTGTAGAGGTCTTGTGAGGTACATACCAAAAGGGGCGTTGTACTCTATAATGGGTCTAATGAGTGACGAGTAGAGGGGAACAATGACCTCTTTTTTTCCTGGATGAGAAACCTTCTGTGATGAGGTGTGCCACGTAAAAGGATTTCCTGACTACTGTGGTGATGTGATCATCAAAGGAGAGACTACTGTCCACCTGTGTCCCAAGGTCTCGCATCACACTTTCGGTGTTAAGTAGACTACCACCTATGTGGTAGCTCATGGGTACAGAGTTTTTACCAAAGGGGATGACAATGCACTTTTTGGCATTGAGCTTGAGGCCATGGCTTTGACACCAGGCATCTGTCTCAGTGAGGCCCTTTTGTAGGATGTCCACATCATTAAGCGTTTCAATTATGGCTCCTAGTTTGCAGTCATCTGCAAACTTAATTAGCCAAAGACCTTCTGTGTTAGCCTGTACTTCAGAAAAGTAGATGCCAAACAGGAGAGGACCCAGGACTGAATCCTGTAGCATTCCACTTGTTACTGGTCTGAAGTTTGATTTGGAGTCTGCTACTTTCACAGTGTGGGTTCTGTCAGTGAGCCAGTTGACAACCCATCTTGTTACATAGGGATTTATATCTAGTTTAGTGAGTTTATCTATAATTCCAGAGTAGGAGATGGTGTCAAAAGCCTTGCGAGATCTAGATATGCTGTGTGAACCACCTTACCCTCATCTATGGCTTTGGTGACTGCTTCAAAGAAATCATTCAGGTTTAGGAGACATGATCTGCCTTTTACAAACCTGGACTGGGTGAGGTCCAGAGTTTGGAGATTACCAATGTCTTTGTTTATAAGTTCCATGATGATACTTTCCATGGCCTTGCAGACCAGACTCATTAGGCTAATGGGGCAGTAGTTCCTGGGGTCTGTGATGGCTCCCCCTTTGTGGAGTGGGATAACCGTCGCTGTGCGCCATTCAGTGGACACAAAGCCTAAGGTGAGGCTATGACTGAACATGGTGCTTAAGTGGAGTGCCAGTTCATTCTGTAGTTCATGTAGAACACAGCCTAGGATGTTGTCAGGTCCCATGGATGCTGGGTTCTTGGCTTTGGAGAGTGTCTTTTTTACCTGTGCAGTCATGATTTCAGAAACTTTGCATTCTTTTGGTGTAGAGATGGGCTCTTTAGGGTGTGGCGGGGTAAATTTAGCACTGAACCTATCCGACAGGATGTTGGCAATATCAGTTGGTTCTGTATATTTATTGCCATTGTGCTGTAACTCAGAACAGATCCGAGTGTTGCCATTGAGGTTCTTGACGTAGCTATAGAATGCTGTGTGGTAATTTTGTTTTCATAACTAGCTTTGGAGGATTTTATGAGGGATCTCAGCATCTTACTGAGGCTGACCAGGGAGTTCTTCCAGTCATGGGATTTTACTCTTTTTTGCAACAGTTTCTTCCTTCTGTTGTAGAGTTTGTTTATGGCAGGGGACCACCAGATTGGCTTCCTTTTCTTGGAGGATCGCAGCTTGGTTCTGTTAGGGATTGCATGATCCATGCACTCGTGTAAGTGCTTATAAAGTGCATTTGTGTAGGATTCAGCAGTCGTACCTCTATTGTCCATCTGCATGGGTGTTGTGAAGTTTGCCACTTCTGTCTTAAGAAGCGTGAAGTTGGCTTTGGAGAAATTTTTTACGGTAGTTTCCCTAATGGGGGTGGGGGGTGGGATGTGGATGTCTAGGCTGATTAGCTTGTGGTCGGATCTGACCAAGAAGGAATTGACCTCTGGTGTGGAACACCAGTCGCCCACGTTGGTAATGACCAGGTCTAGGATATTGCTGCCCCTGGTGGGGGAGTGGATAAGTTGATCCAAGGTGTTGGAATTTATGAATTCCAGAAAATGTTGAGCAAAAGAGTTGGTACATGAGTAGTTTTCCCAGTTAATGGTGGGGTAGTTGAAATCGCCCATTATTAGGGTGTTGGGTTGTACCCTAATATTTTCCAGTGTATCAAGAAATGAGGAGTGGGAATCCTGGGACACGGTGGGGGATCTGTAGCAAGTTACAATTTGGATTACGGTCTTGCCCAGAGTTAGCTGCACTTGGATAATTTTGGATGCATTATGCTGAGCAACTAGCCTAAAGGTGTGGATATCCTTAATGAATATGGACACGCTTCCACTTTTAGTGTTTTTGTCCAAGTTAGGTGGCTGTAAGGTGTGGTATGAATTATAGCCTGGTAATGCAGGGGTGCTGTCTGGAGCCTTGAATCAGGTCTCTGTCACTGCACAGATATCGATGTTGTCCATTTTAAGGAGTGCCTCGAGTGAATGCATTTTGAGGTTTAAACTTCTAGCATTGAGTAGCATTACCCTCAGATTTTGCTTGCTTGTACCTGTTACGGTGGTGAATTTGTCATTTGAACCTTGCCTAAAAAAGGCACTATAGGGGTGGAAAGAGCCTTAGCCAGTGTCCGGAGTCCCAAGGGTGACAGGTACAGGCCATCTCTGGCAAAGCATTGTGGACTGTTGATCATGTCGTCCCAGGCAGACAGATACCTGATCCCCTTAGAATGACACCAGAAGCTTAGTCAATTGCTGAAGTCAATCATTTTGTCATTGTACTGTGGTATCATTCTGGGTGATGGCAGGATGCTACTCAGGGCTAGGGTCATACCTGCCTGGACTACAAGATCGGAGAGCTCCTCCATGTCTCTTTTCATGTAGTCCAGGGAGGTATGTCTCAGGTCATTCACACCAACATGAGCAATGACAGAGTCATATTTGTACTTGTTGTGGAGTGACCTGAGTGCGTGCATTATGTGGCAGATCCTGGCACCCAACAGGCATCTGACAGTAACTTTTTCCTTGTTTAGCCTGGTGAGTGGAACATCAGTGTGCTTGACTATAGAGTCACCTATGACTAGAGTGTTGGGTATGTTGTTATGTCTTATGGGCTGTGGTTGAGTGGCACACTGAGCTTGTGGGCTATGTGTCATTTGGGTTGTGTTGGGGGGTGGAAGTTGCATGCGTTTCTGCTTTGGAGGTCTCTGTTGCTTGAGCAGATTTTTGAGATCCTCCACAAATGTAAGTGTGTGTTTTGTGTTGCTATGTGTGTGTTTTAGTAGTGTAGGTTTTGAGGGACTGTGTGATGAGTGTGGTGTGGTGCAAGTGTTTACCTTCTCCTCTTGACTGTCCAATCTTGGGTGAAGCGACCTTTCCTTCCAGTTTGGCTATATATGTGCATCTCTCACAGGTTGTAGTATTGGGTGGTAGGAGGAGAGGGTTGTCTGTGTACATGAGGCAATTGCTGCATTGCCCCAAGATGCCCAGATTCATCAGGTAGACAGGAGAAAACACCGGGAGCTGACCTTTAGTAAATAAGCACTTATCCAGGCATGTCTAAGTACTAAAAACTGGTTTCCTCTAGACAAGTGAGGAAAGTTAAGTGCTGTATTTTGCAAGTACAGAAAACTCCTGGAACAACCTTATGATGATGAGGATGTGATACAGGAATGGTTAAGGAGAGGTGAGTTTAAACTAAAAGATGAAAGATTAGTAGTGGTAGCCCAGGATAGTGGACTGCATACACATTGGTTTACAAAGTTCATTGAACATGTCGAAGAAACAGACAAATGCAGGTTTTGCAAAACAGAATTGGAAACAGTTGCACATATTGTTGCTGGGTGTGATACACTTATGGCAGAAGGCCTGTATACTGAAAGGCATAATAATGTGGCAAGACTGTTGCATTAGGTATTGTGCAAACATTATAATATTGAAGTAGCGTAAAGCATTGGAAACATGAGTTACAAAGCATTATAGAAAATGATGCTTTAATATCACATGGGAACACCCATTATTTACAGGTTAAAATATAGTTGTGAGTAAACCAGATATAGTAGTCCATGAAAAGAAAACAAAAGTAGCATTGACCATTGATATTGCTACACCCAGTGATTACAGTGTCTTACATATATATATATATATATATATATAGAGAGAGAGAGAGAGAGAGAGACACACACACACAAAATCATAAAATACCAGGATTTGAAAAAGGATACCCAGAGAAATCCAATAATAGTAGTATAAGCAATGTGTCTCATAAAAAAAGTTACAGTTGCATTTGGATATGTTGCCAATAAAAACATAATAATTTACAGTTGTATTTGGATATGTTACCGGTACATGGGTACTGCGAAGAGCACTTTCGGCTAACATCAAAGATTGAAACAATACTAATTTCAGCATAAGTCATACTTTGACTTAGGAATGGGGTCTAGTCCCATCATGGTATTAAAAAGCCAAAAGATTTGGAGAAATTAAACCAGCAGAAGCTATATGCCATTGTGGCAGTTTTTGTCTTCGTCAAAGTTCTATTCTATGGAAATTTCATTTAGCTGTATATTTAAGTGATGTAAAAATGCAAGAGAGTGTGTAGTCCTTTGTGTAAACATCAGTTACAAAATGCTACTGTAAATTTTCTTTCATTAGTATAGACTTAGTGTTTGAGTGACATTATATAAACTTGCTATTTTGAACTATCTGAAAGAAAATTATTTTATTCTTTTATTTTATTTGACCTTTGTTAACCAGGTTGGTCTAGCTGAGCCAAGGGCTCATTTTCAGTGGAGACCCGAGGAGAAAAGCTTCAAACAATTTACAATCATACAAAAGATGAAAAGTATACATAATGCTCAAATGTGCAAGCACATAACATAAATATATAAAATACAATTTCACAGCACAGCACTCTGTAATACAATACAAACAACATGACAGAAATATACATTAAATGAGAGGTACTCAGTATTAAATCATAGCAGACATTACATTAGAAAACGGGATTGTTAATCTAGGTTCCCTGTTAAAACCAGGTTTAAATGAAGAATTTTTACATTTATTGATATATATTTAATATGTTTTTACTAAGGTATAAGTAAATTTATTTATATATGTTTAGTAATAATTGTATGAAAAAAAGTATTTTCAAGTTTTTTTAATTGTAATAATTATGTTCGGCCACCAGAAGGCACATGCATCTTTTTTTTTTTTCAATAATTTTTATTTATTCTTTTCATTAATGTAAAATAGCATACATAATAGCACAGATAGAGGTGAGACTTCCTCACAGTAAACAGTTGTTATACATTGAGGGTAGTATAAACATAAAATAAAACAATCAACCAATATTATTTACATTATATACATAGATGCTTTCAATATTCAGGGGAAAAAAAGTATAATTCAGTGTGGGTTGTTGTGATTAAGCATATACCTTATGAGATAAGAGAAAAACAAGAAGAAAAGAAAACAAGGAGTAGGAAAAAATCTTGGTCTAGGATATAGTTTAATAAGGGATCTCTTATTTGTATTTAAGTATGAAACGTTGTCATGTGTTAGGCCAGAAGAATATTGAAGATTTGTTCCCATAATTTCCTGTGATTAATGTTTTTATTCCCTTTATCGATTAGGATTTTATGTGCTAAAAGATGTTTAGTCACCATTAATTTGAAATTCTGCCAGGGTGTGTTATTTAGGTCAAACCAATTGGTTGCTATATAGTGTTTCAGTAAGAGAAAGATATTGGTCATAGTAATTGCTTGAGTTTTAGAGATATTATTTGGTAGAATATGTAGAAGAGTAAATTCCCAGGTGAGTGTGGATGTTTGATATCCCATTTTTTGCAATTGAAATTTAAGGGAGTTCCAAAGTTTAAATACACATTTACAGCTCCAGAATAAATGTATTATATCAGCCATTTGGGTTTTACAATGAGGATAAAGAGGGGATTTCGTAGAGTTAAATTTATGTAAAATAGCGGGTGTGAAATATGCGTTGTTATAGATCATCAGTTGGGTAAATGTCAATTTTTTGAGAGGTATGGATCTATTTGTTAAGTTAATAGCTTGGTTTAGTTGAAGGGTATTGATGGAAGGGTTGTTCTTTCTCCAATAGTCTGAAATAAGCAGGTCTTTTTGGAATTTAATGTCTTTAATTAGTTTGTATGTATTAGTGATATATTTCTTAGCTGAGAGGATGGTTTTCCATAGAGAGTTACAGATTGTTATATCATTGCTGTTTATGTTGTAGTTTTTTACATAGCTGGTACATAATTCTTTGATTTGCCTTAAAATCACTATATAGGAATTGGGGAGGTTCCAATGATTCCTTATTTCTTGTATAGAGTTGTTGATGTATGGATATATATCTTGGATGGTTATATTAATTAATTTAGGGAATGGATTCAGGTTTAAAGACATTGTTTATTTTAAGATTGGGATTTTTGTGTAGGGGTTGTAGCATCATCATAGCTTGAGTTAGATTTAGATATTTGAAGAGTTAATAAGATAGAGTGTTTCAATGGTTCTATTAATTTGCACGGTTTTGTTAAACTTGGATTTAGAAATGGTAGGGCTTTGGGGTTGATATCTAGGCTTTTGATATGTTTTTGGTATATTGTTATCCACATTGGGGACCAATCTTTGTTCTTTGGGTTATATTCAGCTATTCGCAGTACTGTATTAGCATTCGTGATTAAGTAATAGGTCTCGAAATTGGGGAGATCTAGACCACCTTTATTTTTTGGGGTCGTAAGTTTGATATATGAGATTCTGTTTTTTTTTTGGTTCCCATATGAATTTTGCAAGCAGGGTATGAGTTTGTCTAAAAAATTTGTTGGGTATGTTTAATTGAGTAGTCATAAATATATATAGTAATCTGGGTAATACATTCATTTTAACTATTGAGACTTTTGCTAGGAAAGGTAGTTTAAGGTTTTTCCATCTTTTAAGATCTAAAATAATATTTTGCCATTTTTGAGTTATATTATTTAGGTAAAAGTCTTTGTTGTTTGTTGAGAAAGTAATGCCTAAGTAGTTGATTATCTCTTTTGTTTTTATTTTCCCTATTAGGGGTAGGAGCGAAAATGGTTTGGGGTTTTTTAATGGGAATATGTTAGTTTTTTTTAAGATTTAATTTGTAGTTTGATATTTTTGAGAAGTGTTCTATGCATCTTTTTTATATAGACGTTAATGTGTTCAAGCTATTCAGGCTTTCATTGGGTGAAAGAAGCAAAAATGTAATTAAATGTTTCAAAGGAGGTTTCCCCACAACATTGAGAAACCCTTCTTGGCGAAACCATGGATCTGTTGTGGGATTACTGTGATATTTCTGGAATTATTTTTTTCACTATTTAAGTGCTGGAATTTGTTTGGTGAAAAAAAAATCTCTCTCTCTCTCTCTCTCTCTGTCACGGGTTCATAGGTTCATAGGTAGGTACTAGGCTATTGGCCCTTAGGTCCTATATAAGCCTAGCCAAAAAGGTACCCTGGTTTTTGCAACCCAATAAAATTATTTTCCTGTGCCCCTGTTGAGCAGAGCCACAGAAGTGACCCCTGGGGTGAATTTACTATCTCCCATCCAGTCATCAAGATTTTTCTTGAAGAGTGCTAATGAGGAGCTTTGTTTGATATAGATAGGTAGTTTGTTCCAGAGTATGGGAAGTCCCTGGGACAGGAATCTATCTCTCCAGCATGTTCCGTTTATTGTGGTGTCAAGGTTTAGATCCCAAGAGTGTGTATCTCAAAGGGGATTGGGATTTCTTTAAGTGGAGCATGTCCAACAGCTCTGGGTTTGACATAGCTTTGTATGTTAGGCAGAGATCGCCTCTGAGTAGACGATATGCAATGGAGTAAAACTGGAGTTTTTTCTGCGTAGGGCATCTGTTTGAGGCTGGTAATCCACTTTGTGAGGTATTTCTGCAGCCTTTCTAGTTGTTGTAGATGTCTTGTGAGATACATACCAAAAGGGGCATTGTACTCTATAGTATAATCTCTCTCTCTCTCTCTCTCTCTCTATATATATATATATATATATATATATATATATATATATATATGAGACTTCCGTGGTGGTGCAGCAGTAGCGTTGTTGCCTCACAAGAGGTTCTTCTGTTCCATTCTCGGCTATAGTGCGGGTAGTGCCTTCTGTGTGGAGTCTGCATGTCCTCCCCGCGGTTGGGTGGGTGTTCGAAAGACATGTGTAAATGGGCGTGCCTTCGTTGAAGGTTGAACATCGAGCTGGCACCTCGGCATTCATCAAAATCTACTGCCAATCATTAGCAGACCGGAGTTCCACTGTGGCGACCCCTAACCGGTAAAAGCCGAAAGAAGATATATATATAGATATACATACATATATGTTTATGCACATACATATGTTTAGGCAAAGAAGGCAAGAAATGTGGAAATCTGTATATGGTAGTAGTTTAGATTGTCTAATGCTCATAATGCCAGAGAATACATCGTAGAATAATTTGATTGTCTGTGCCGTCAACATCCATTAGTAGTGGATTATCAATAGATCATAAGCCTCCATGTATCCTATATTTTTATCCGTAACACTTCAGCTGCTTTGAGTAGAATTGTTCTGTTGTTCCTGCTTTGTTATATGGTTTAGGGCATAAAGTTAAAACTTAGCTGCTTGAAATATAAACTTTCTGCTTTCTGCAGTGTGTTTGCAATTATGACACATTGAAATGAACATGAATTTCACTGCTGCAGGTTTGTAACAGCTGCAAGTTTGGCTGGTATTACTCTACGTACTATGCCTGATACCTAACCCTGCTTATGTCTGGGTTTTTGCATCTTACTTGAGGTAAAATACATTCACATGTCTAAATGTGCATGTCTCTGTACGGGTGGGTGGGTGTCTCTATTACAGTTTAGGAGACAATGGACTTCCCATAGTGATATTATCTGAAGAATTCAGTGCTTACATTTGAAGACAGTATTGAAACATTATTGTGTTATTGCTATGTGAATGTGAATTTATTTATTGTTTTGTGGCATTCTTTGTTAATAACCAGATTTGCTTGTTTGTTTTCAATAGAGCCCAGAGGTTAGTTAAGTGACTTGTTTACTGTAAGAGAATGTAGAGAACATGAAAAGTATGACACAGCAGTCAGTTTCACAGGTGTAGCACTTCTGTTCACTATTACTTCGGATTTAGTTACTATTCTGACCAACAATTTTTACCCTTCAGGTCTTGTCATTACCCCCTATTGTTTGGAAACAACTTTCAGGAGAGGCAGTCAGCTGGAGTAGAGATTTCCCTGCAGTGGATTCCATGCTGGTAAGCAGAAATCATTATGTCAAATACATTTGTGTAAATTGTTTTAATCTATAAGATACAAAGAAAACTTTATTTCGTCCATTTGTTGTTAACTGAAGTTCATCTTCTATTTTTAGGTATGGATTACAGCAACATTCTACAAGACAGGAAAAGATAAAAAACAGGATTAAGTTAAACCAGAATTCTATGGCACATAAAGAGACAGTAACAGTATTCTAAGTATGAAGACTCATGAAATGTGACAGTTAAATGTGAGAATGGAGTAGTCCTGTTGAGGATTAGGATGAAGGTCATGAAAGAGAACAATGCGGGGTTAGCAGCAGTGACAGAGATTACCAGAATTAAAGCTGTTTGTGGTACAGTCCAAACTGGTGGATGACCAGTGAAACAAGGGAATGGGAGTTATCAATGAAGTAAACAAAAAAGTACCAAGGGTGATTGTTCCAGTAAAATAACTTTAATAAATAAGCACTTTTGGATGAATGTACAAGGAGCTTCATCGAATAACTGTAAATTTAAAAAATCAATTTAAATAAAAAATAAATAAATAAACATCTCATGACAAATTTTAGCAAATGAGACACATTGTCCTTTAATAATACAAATCTCCTTTCATTTAAACCTGGAGTTCTGAATGCATTAAAATGAAACTGCCAAATTAACTCTCACCTAAATAATAGTGCCTCTATCACCATCCCTGAAGTTAGTGACCACATGGTCCAGTACAAAAAAGTAAATCATTTAAAAGATTTACACTTGGTTACATTATTTGTATAATGTATTTTTCTCATCTTTGTTCTTGATACTTCTCATATGCTCAGCAAGTCTTTCTCCAAACTTCACAGCTGTCTTCCCTGGTCTATAGTACATCAACGAATGATTAAATGTTCGAATCTCTAAAGGTCGACCTTTAGAGATCGAACATTTAAATGTTCGAAGATGTAAAAAAAAAAAATTAAACAAACAAAAAGTAAAAGAAAAGGGTTTTAGCAGGGGGGCAAGCCCCCCTGTACCCCCACACCCCTCTACTTAAATATGCAAACTCCAAGATCACACATCAGTGCACTACATTGCAAAAATGGGAAATTTCCCCTTCCCTACACTGTAGCTCGATCTTGGAGTTGGTATATTTAAGTAGAGGGGGGTGAGGGTGCAGGGGGGCTTGCCCCCTGCTTACACCCTTTGGTTTTTGGTTTTGTCACTTCGTTTTTTTTTTTTTAATTATTTTTAAACATTTTCGAATGATTAAATGTTCGATAAAGATCAACCTTTACAGATTCGACCATTTAATCATTCATTGATCTAATATAGACTCGTCTTCCCAATATGAAAGTAGTCACACTCTGTACATTGAGCATGATGTATCACTTGTTTAGTGTTACAGGTGTACCTCTTATTGGCACCCACTGTGGTGTCTTTAAATAAATTTACCACACAAGATCTGTTAGCCATCAGTGTACATTGCCTACAGCCAAAGTAGGGAAAAAGTGTTTTCTTTGTATCTCTAATACTGGTAGGTATTGCACTACCTTTTTCAAGAATTGTTTTAATATTGACTGCCCTTTTGCCTACAATGTTTGGTGAACTACCTACAACATCTTTCAAACCCTTATTTCTTCTAAGGAAATTCAAATGTTTTCTAATAATGTTCTTAAGAGGCTTAATGTCAAAGGTATATGTGAGGGAGACCACAACATTGGAATTAGTTTCCTCCTTTTTCTCTGAACTACCTTGCCTTAACTCAGAACAAATAACAGGCACACAGCTGGTATTTCTGAAAACAAATACTTCTTTTAAAGCAGCATCAGTCATGACATCAGAATAATTTTTCTCAGTAAAATGCATTCTTATTTCTTGACATTTTTCAATAAAACATCATTATTAGATGTTAACCTTGATGCTCTTATAAACTGACTTTTGACAATACCCCTCTTAATGTGAGTGGGATGCATACCAAAAAATCCAGATATCTGTTCCCCGTAATGAGCTTTCTGTATATCATGGAACTCAGATGACCGTCAGTATTCTTATGAATAGTAAATTAAAGATAATCAGTCTTTTGCTTGGGATACTTAGCTTCAAATTTAAGAAAAGTAAAAATACCATTCATGTATTGGACAAATTCAGACAGGAGTTCTTCACTCTTCCCACTGGCAAAAAAATGTCATCAATAAGTGTTTAAAGAAAATGATTTAAATACATTAATTTTCTCCCATGCCACCAACAAAATGTCTTAAATTTGCACCATTACTGCATCATCAGACACATCTGTTGTTTGTTGGTAACCCACCTGAATTTCAGACATACTGGACTTAATACTCACCAATATGGGACAGCATTGACGGCACACACACACACACACACACACACACACACACAAACAGTTCAGGTAGGTTTTTTCTTTGGTTTATTTTTTTTTATTTCTTTTTCAAACTTTTAAAAGTTTGATCATATGGTGTCGACCATATGACATTCAAACTTTTAAAATTTTGATTATGTAATATAGATGTGTGGTCATTGACTTCAGGGATGGTGATAGAGGCACTATTATTTAGGTGAAAGTTAATTTGGCAGTTTCATTCTCACTGGTATCATCTCGTCTTTGAAATAAAAATTAACTTGGTAACCCCAGGAAACTCCATAACAGTTAGGAACTATTCCAAACCAAACTACATCCTATTAAACAGTATTTTGTCAAAATTCAGTGTTCCTCCTAACCCCAAGTTCACAGCAACCTATGTGGAATTGTTCACAGAGACCCCGTACAACCATGTATATGGCTGTATAGAGGCTGCAGTACCTATTAGAAGTAAGCCCAAAACAGATTCTAAAAACAAACCACACTGCTGGAATTTCAACCTTAATAGGCTATATAACAAAAGAAAAAAGGTCTTGACAAAAATCAGGAAGAGCAACTCCCATAATGATAGGAGCTCTCTAATTAAACTAAAAAGGAAGCTAATAGTACTAATTAAGTCCAACAAGGCCAATTATGAGATCAAGATAGCTTCACAGTTTAAAGACAACCACAAGCCCTTTTACAGCTATGTGGTCAATGGTGCCAACTTCACTTAGCAGACTGACATAGTGAATTTGCTGGCTGACAAATTATCTCAAACTTCACCCCTAATTCCCCCTGCCTCTCCCCCATTAAATACCTACTAGCAGAAATCCCCCCCCCAACTATTGGCAGGGAGCAGATCCTGGTGGTGCTCGCTAAGGCCAAAAACCCAGTCTCAGTGGGCCCTGACAGTATCCCGAGATAACTTGAAACATGCCCTATCAGGACCACTTGAGTCACTTTTCAACTTTAGCTTCAAACAGGCTTTATACAACTATAACCAAAAAACCAGCAGTAGTAAATCCAAACTGAAGAAAGTCAAAAAGCAGTCCAACTTTCCACAAAATATTTAATTAATTTATAAAACAGCAGCAAAGAAACATACATAAGTGCTTTCTTCCCTCCAAAAGAGACTTCAGATAAAATAATCCCTCCCCTCAAAGTCCTTATATACAATCCAGCCTTAATTAAAATGCTTCTATTACATCAATTATTACCAATGCAAAATTTAAAGAGCCATTCACTAGCTTAACACTTATTAGAACATTTCATGAGAACATAAAACATTGTAAAAAATTTAATGCATCACTACCAAAAATAAATGTGCTTTTGTTCATGAAATGCATATTGTTCATTTTGACAGACATAAAAACAATATTAAAAACAAAACTATTTTATTCTTCATTTAAAATTTAAGCTTTTTCTTTCACAACTGGGGTAATTGATACCTGGTCATTTAATCCAGGTGGTAAAGTAGTGTTTAACCTCAACTGCCAGACTATCTCCCTTTTCAACAATAATCTCTGCCAGTCACTCCCTCTTGGGTCAACTTTAATGCTTTCTAAAATACCAAAAGAAAACCTCTTGAAGTTGATGCACACACAGTAATGTTTGTATAGGCACTTGTCTCTTTCTTATTACTTATGTCATACAAATGTTCATATATCCTTGTTTTAAGTGCCCTTTTTGTCTTCCCAATATAGAAGGCTGGACAGTTGTCACATTTAGCTAAATAAACTATCCTACTAGTGGCACAATTCCCATTCCTAAACATAACTTTACTACGCAACATGTTGCCCAAAACTAAATCTCTACTTTTAATAAAAAAATACATTGTTTACAGCTACCACAAGGCAATGTACCCTTATCTGAATTTACTATGTGGCCCCCTCCTTCTTCAAAAAGTTGTTTAAAGTTTTTTTCCAGTTTTATATACAACTGGTTCTTGTCCCACCAACTCATGTATTTCTTTACTGACCCTAAACATGTTCCAATTTGTTCTTATAATTTATTTTATTCCTATACTACACTGATTGTATCCACCAGCAATGAATAAGTAACAATGATTTGAAAACACGTAAGCAAAAACTTACACTGCCATTACATCTATTATTCACTAGGTCATATAAATATGGGGAGATTTCTCAAGACTGGAGACATGCACTTATTAAACCTGTCTTTAAGGGAAAGGGGAGTAGGACAAACCCAGAATCATATAGACCCTTAAGTCTACTTTCATGTTGTGAAAAAATAATGCAAAAGGTAATACTGGATAAGTTATTGTCAGAACTGGATAGGTTGGGACTTGAAACCATATATCAGCATGCATATGTCGAAAACAGATCTATTACCACCTGTAACATGATGTTCTATAACAATATAATAATAGCTATGAATGACAAATTGTGCTGTGATGTGATTTATATAGATTTAACTTCAGCATTTGACAGGGTCATGCACAAAACACTGATCAATAAATTAGTACAACTAGGTATTGATGTACTGTTGATAAGATGGATAGCTGCATGGCTTACAAATAGGACATGGCAAGTATCACACACCAACTGGACAGGTAAAATCCTTGGCTACAGTCACGGTGTCCCACAGGGCTCTGTACTAGGCCCTTACTTGTTTAGATTGTATCTTTCAGACCTTACTTTTTCATCGGATGTGTTCTACAGTCTATATGCTGATGACCTGAAATTGGGTAAACTGATTACAAGTGTTACAGATAAGGCATGTCTGCAAAATAATTTGACTAAATTGACCATTTGGGTACAGGGGAATAATATGTTGATAAATACATCAAAAACTAAGTATATGAGATTTGGGAGACATAAACTGAAAGGTGAATATTTAATACAGCACACAGTGCTTGAAACTGTAGACTCATTTAAGGACCTGGGTATATGGGTAGATTCAGCTATGAGTTTTTCTAATCATATCAACCAATTGGCTAATGAAAGTTATAGAACTATAGCTTGTATAAAAAGATTTATAAAGTCTGGGAAATCAAACATAATAAAGTCATTGTTTGTTAGTTACATTAGACCCAAACTTGAGTATGGAATAACAATATGGAAAACAAGCATGAATAAACTGGAAAGAGTACAGCGGAAATATACTAAGGGCATCCATGAATGTGAAAATCTATGTTATTATAAAAGACTAAAATATCTGAACTTGTACAGTGTCTCTTACAGATATTTAAGAGGAGATCTTATTCAGGTATACAAGGCATTTAGGGACAACTACCTCTGGGAATGTTTGGGGTTATCAAAAAGTACTAGAGAATCGTCAGATAACCTATGTAGAAGATTCTATAGGAATGAGAAGTGTACTAATTGGTTCTCTGACAGAGTAGCTGATGCTTGGAACAGACTACCATATTACATTAAAGCAAGTACTAGTTTAGATATTTTTAAAAACAGCCTGGACATTTATTATGGGAACAAGTGTTTTGGCATATTGGCAAGCTAGAAGGGCTTTAATGCCCGTGCTTGAAACATTTGTGTGTATGTATGTATGTATATATGTATGTAATGTTCTATTGTATTGGCTGTCTTGTACTATTTTCTTAGATCTAACTAAATCTGTTCCCAACAGTGGCTTATATTTTAAACCCCCATCCTTGATGTACCTTTTGAATGTGGGCAGCCACCATTTTCTCTGGGTAATCCCTTTCCAACAACATTTCTTTTAACTTCATAAGTTCACCCCAAAGGTCCTCGTGCATAGATGTCATCCTTGCTATCTGAACAGCCTGTCCTTTTACCAGGCTTTTTTATGAACGTTTAGGTGGTTACTAGAGAAGTGCAAATATGCACTGCAGAAAGTTTCTTTTCTGAGTATATTTGATTTAAAGCCACATGGAGCTTGGGAAATCCAGGTATCCAAGTAACTAATCCCTAGTTTACTCTAGCTATAGGTGAACTTAAAATAACTGGAACAACTGCTCAAATAGTCCACAAACTGGGATATCTGTTCTACTCCCCCATCCCACAAAATAAGAACTTCATCCAAAAACCTCACATACAAATGTAAATATTGGGCATAAGGGCTAGAGAAGATAAAATCCTTTTCCCAGGCTAGCATAACAATATTCGCAAAAACTGGGGAGCATGATGTGCCCATCACTACATCTTTAGTTTGCTGGTAATACTCCCATTCAAAATGCACAAAATTGTTTTCTGATACTACCTCCATAAGATCAACCACTATGGCCATTAGTGTTTTTGGTGTAGTGGATCATTGGTCTAAAATGGTCCTAAAATATTCTAACCCCTCTTCCTTGGGAATTTAAGAAAACAAATCCACCACATCAATGGTTAAGAAAATAAGTCCTTCCTTCCACAAGCTTTGCTTAAGTTTACTCAAAAAATTCCAAGAGTCCTTGACTGAATGAGGGGTATTGACCGCTATTTCCTTAACCCAGTTGTCTATTAACACTGCTATAGGGTGAGTTTTAGATCCTTTGGCTGACATTATGGGCCTAAAAGGGGGATTTGTCACACCTTTATGGACCTTGGGGATCCCAGCTACATTTGGGATGACTGGTTTTGGTTGTTGCAAAAATTGATAAATATCTGGATTGATGTGATTATCCAACAAAAATTCTTCAAGATAGGAATCAATCCTGGTATGCGATATTAATGTTATTTTTCGATATAGAGGAGTATGTATCAGTGTTATACAATAACCCACCACACCACCCCCCCCCTCTTACCTGGCTTCATTACTGTAATTTCCTTTTTGTTTCTTAAAGCTACTAAAACTTTCTTCTGGAATAGAGGAATGCAATGGTTATCCCCCTTCACAAGGATGCACCTTCAGCTAGCTCCGGAAACTACTGACCTAATAGTCTGACTAGTCTAATTTGACAGACATGGACATTTTAAAGACATGGAACAAATTATCATGGAAATGGTCAACAAAGACATAGCCAACCTTCAGACCCTGGACCCAACCTAGTTTGGCTTTGTCAAGTGAAAGCCTTGCCCACTAAACCTGGTGGACATCTTTGAGAGGGTTGCCAAGGTAATGGTTGATGTAAAAGTAGTACATACGACCTATCTGGACCAGGTTAAGTAGTTTGATACAATACCTCACTTAGATATAGTTGACAAACTCACTGAACTGGGAATAAACAAACCTCTTACATAACTCACTTGACTGCCAACTGGCTCACAGACAAGTCCTAGAAAGACAGGATTGGTGAGACTACCTCCACTAAGAGACTGGTGATCAGTGGGGTACCCAAGGGCTCCATGCTGGGACTGCTGCTTTAGCATCTACTTCTGGGAGGTAATGGCTAATGTCAAGAGCCTTTGGCTAACCAAGTTCACAGATGACTGTAAATTGGGAGCTATCATAAATTCCCCTCCATGACACAAACATCTTACAAGAGGTCTAACAGTCAAATAACTGGTGTCAAAGTCACAAATTAAAACTCAATATTAAGAAACCCATTACAGTGCCTTTTTGGAAAACTGTTGCCCAGGCTAATTACTCCATCATTAAGACATCCCTAAAAGTTGACTCGGATGTTAGGAATCTAGGAACTTATGTAGACAGTAATCTGGCCTTCAACCAACATGTGGCAGAGGTAGTAAGTAGTATATAAGGGCATGTCATCCAGGTCCAAGAAAGTCATAGAGCCACCTTATTCAGCCCTTATCAGAACCGTCATTAAGTATAATACCCTATTCAGCATGTACCTGATCAGACAAATGCTACAGTTGGAATGGCCAGAAAGGTTCTTACCAGGAGAATCCAGGGTATAAACACATTGTCCTATGTGGATCACCTTAAAGCCCTATCTCTGTCTCCTACAGATGATCTATGCCTGGCATACAAGGCATCCTCAGATCCAGCTGTAATGGACCTTTGGCTCATTTGCAAACCAAACAGCATCAGAGCCAGTAAATCCAAGGATTTAAATTTGGCTTGTGAAATAAATAAGACATGTTGACATAAGAGAGATATGTCTTAGAGGATCCACATTCTCTGGAACAGGCTCCTCATCCATGTAAAGCAGAGTTCATCCCTATCCTGATATTGCTGTATTAGTTACTTTCCATATGCAGTTGCATCACATATGCTGAAGTCCTTTTGAGTAAACTGTTTCAAGAATGTATTATATTGCTTTGCTAATAAATGGAATCTTAGATTTTCAGTATGTCAAGCTGCATGCCTCTGGCTATTCAGTGTTACCGAAAAGGAATGTCATTGGCATCAGGATACACCAGCATTTTAACAAGAACTATAATGTGTGTTCTGCGCTAAGTGTCAACTTAGTAAGAATGATGTTAAGTCATAGCAACTATATTGACACCAGGCACAAGACGTATTATGGTATACAACCATTATTAAAATGGAAATGTTATACAGCTCCTTTAAAGTAACAAGGGAGGTACTGCATATTCACATTATATACAGACTCAGACAGCTGTAATAACAGACTAGAATTTAATTGGATTGTTATATATACTAATTGCTTTTCTTAGAATAAGAGTTTTCTGCAAGCTCACTAATGATTATTTTCTCCAGTTACTTTATGCCAGCTGTATTCTCTGAAATCACATTAATATGTATTGTAAATGTATTTGTTTGTATTTTGACTATCTTTTCTGTTTACTATTTATTTTTTACTATTGCATATTATTTTTCCCAACTAGCTTGTGTTGTGAACATACTGGTATCGGACACAAAACTCTACATTCCACTTGTTTAAAAGAGTTATGGTGCTGGGAATGTAACAACAATGGGCAAGATATGAAATGCGAGTTTTATACACTATCAATGCTCTGGGATTATGCTAATAAGAAGGATGGTAATAGAATATACAGACAAGCTTTGCTGTGCTGGGCTTGATGTATGATAAACACCTACATAAATAGGCTTTATTTATGCATAAAGTAAGTCAGAATAAGGCTGAGAGAAGAACAGGAGCGATATGCAGTGTAAAAATGTTGCAAGACACCAAATTTGCTTTCCCTTTTTTCAGAGAAGACCTTGAAATAAAATAAGTTCCAGATCTTATATTACACAAGGATGTGCCAAATGAGGTTTGCTCCTGATCAACACAGGTTAAGAATGTATGGAATTGTTCACATGTAAAGGACAGTTTGCCAGAAAAATTATATTCATTGGATGAACATACACACTTCCCAAAAATGAGAATTTATATATATGCAGACACATTTATGCAGGATTACAGTGAAAATAATTCCCAGGATAAGACATTATTTCTTTAACAGCAGCTACATTTCTTGTTGTTGTTGTTGGTCTTTTTGGCTTTTCCCGATTAGGCGTCGCCACAGCGGAACTCCGGTCCGCTAATGATTGGCAGTAGATTTTTTATGGTGCCGAGTTGCCAGCCCGATGCCCAACCTTCAGCGAAGGCACGCCCATTCACG
Organism: Protopterus annectens; assembly: GCF_019279795.1. Lineage (NCBI taxonomy): Eukaryota > Metazoa > Chordata > Ceratodontiformes > Protopteridae > Protopterus > Protopterus annectens. Next base: position 1,022,772,913 of record NC_056744.1, read on the forward strand.
CATGTCTTTCGGAGGGCACTCGACCGCAGGGAGGACATGCAGACTCCACACAGAAGGCACTCCAGCTTCTTGTGAGTCATGATATTCCCTGCATAATGTAGGAGACTGCAGTGTATCAGAACCTATCATTATGGATTAGGTGTTTCATTGGGGGGACAGGCTCACATATATCCAAGATCATAGGGAGACTACAGCAGAAAAGTAGAAAATTATGTAGACTCTTTACTAGTGCATACAAAGTAAACGTCTGCCTACTTCTCTGTGTCCACATTCTGTATGCTTTGCTAGTAACACATTACAGGGCCATTGAGTAAACTTGGCTTTCTGCCGCATTCCTAGTTCTTTTTTATATCTGAAATTAGGTAGAACAACTGGCAATGTGAACCTTGGCTCTAAATGACTGTTAAAGTGACACCCCCACGCCATGAGCAAAAATGGGAAAAGGGGTTGTGGATGGATGGATGGATTCAGTACAACTAAGCTTTTTTTTTTAATGGATGATACATCAGATACAGAGTACACTCTGTAAAAGTTAAAATTAAAATAACCTTTGAAGACTATGTAACACACACATCATAACACAAGTAATCTATTAATAAGCAAGTATACAGGTACTAATCTATCAATAAGGTAATATATAATTACTGATCGCACAATGTGTGCCCAGAATAGATTCATCCAAACACTTGATGGAATATATAAAATGCTGCTCAACAACACACCTAGCACTGCTCTGATAAGCCAAGTTGCACAGCTGAGCCAAAAAAAATGTGACTCACAAACATTTATGTCTACATGGCACCAGCTCTAATTAAAGTAATTTGCATGTCTGTGAATTGTAATGGTAGCACAAGAACATAAGTACTTGTCTGTCTCCATGGCCAAACAGCTGTTCTTCTCTGACTACAACTGTGAATTCAGGTTGGGGGGATTACCAACTTGTACTCATCACCCCCCCCACACACACACACACACAATGTATACACACACACACACACACACACACACACACAGTCAGCTGATGTATTTGTTATATACTCTCACTAACTGTAGTTTGACAACACTTTTTTCAGCGGTCAAACAATCCCTTAAACTGTAGCATATGATATTGCCAACAACAAGAACAATAAGTGAGTCCCAGCTCTACTTTCAAAGTCTGGATAAATTTATTAAATAAAGTTCAATATATTTACAAAAATAATTTTCAATCTCTCTAGCGCCTCGGCCAACAGCCTTTTTAGAGTAAAAAGTTAACAATCACTAAAAGACCACTTATATATACTTGTAAAACATTTAATTAAATTCAATTAAATTATTATTCAATTAGAGCATGGCAAAGTAAAGATTTAAAGAAATAGCCTTAAATAAGGCTTTGCCAGTTACATTCCCTATTCAAACCATACGGAACCAAAGTGCCATATTTCATAATTAGAACAGATTCCTTCTGTCTTAGTATGTTTTTCTGATAGTCAACATTATTAAAATGAAGTGGTACATGTTCTAAAACTGTTGTTTTCATACAACTAATATCCCCACCATGACATAAATTAAAATGTTCTGCAATGGGACTAGTTAGTTTTTTGTTCTTTACATCCCTAACATGTTCTTTTATTCTGTCTGCCAACATTCTCTTTGTTTCACCAATGTAGTATTTATTACATGTACAAAAAATAACATAAATTAATCCCTTACTTCTACAGGAGTATTTGGCCCTAACAGTGAAATTTTTACCATTAATTTTTTCTACTTCAGTTACTATATATTTACACACTGAACAACTGCCACATGGGAAAGTTCCTAACTCTTTAATGTTATTAACTATAAAGATTTTGTGTTGTTTAAAGATGCTATGGACTAGAAAATCCCTAATACTTTTGGCTTTTTTATATGAAACAATCAATTTAATATTTTTTAAGGAATCAATTTCATTCTTAATAACATTCCAATATTGTCTAATTAATTCATTCATAATGTCAGAGAAATTTGTATATTTTGTCACAAAAAATATTTTTTCATTTACTATATGTTTATTATATCTATATTTATTATATTCTCCATCATTTGTTTTTATATGAAAACTCTCTTTAAACACTTTTATAATACTATTTTTAATTGCAGTGACATCATATCCCCTATTAATAAATAACTTAGCCATTCTCAGAGACTCATCATAAGCTAGGTTAACATCAGAGTTAAGTCTTTTTATTCTAGTAAATTCTCCAAAAGGAATAGCTTTTAAAGTATGTGTTGGATGACAACTACTTCCACACATTTTCCAACTAATTTCATCAAATTTTCTATGAATACTAGTATGTATAAACTGATTATTAACACCTTTTAGAGAGATATCCAAGTAATTAATTTCAGAACCTATCTGTACATCACTAAATTTTATACCATACTGATTAATATTTAATTCATGAATAAATTGATCAGAAATTTCATAACCATCTTTGCAAATAAAAATAAGGTTGTCAATAAATCTATAATATTTTATAACATGTGTATTAAAGAAATATAACTTATATAAAAATTCATTTTCAAACATCCCCATAAATAGATTAGCATAAGCTGGAGCAAATGCTGCTCCCATCGCTGTTCCGGTTAACTGTTTGTATAATTTACCATTAAATTCAAAAACATTATTTTTTAAACAGAATTCTACCATTTCTAATACATAATGAGTTTTAGGACAATCACTCAAAAAGAACTTAATAGCTTCTAATCCCCAAAAATGGGAGATATTTGTATATAGACTCTCTACATCAACAGTAATAAAATACATTCCTTCCTTCCAACATATATTTTTTATATTTTGAAGGAAGTCGTAGGAGTCTTTAATATAAGAAGGTAATGTCAAAACTTTTTTAATTAATATTTCATGTAATAAAGTACACATGTTATATGTAAAAAAGCCATGAGCTGACACAATAGGACGGCCTGGAGGGCTATCTAGATTTTTGTGTATCTTCGGCAGACAAAAAAATCTTGCCATTTGGGTATTTTTAATAGTTATCTTTTGGTCAACATCAGACTTTGTAAAATAATGTAACCTGATTCCTTTCTGTAATAAATTATTAAAGTCAATTTCTGCTTTCTTCACATAAGCTACATTGGTCTCAAGATATACATCTTTGTTACCAAGATGTTTCATACACATCTCATAGTAATCACAAGCATTTAATATAACCAGTTTTCCCCCTTTATCTGAGGGCTTGAAAACTATGTTATCATTCTTACCAAGTGCTCGTAATTTGTTCCATTCTATTTTAGTTAAATTATAGTGATGTGTTTGTTTCAAAAAACATTCTAGTTCTTTTTCTACCATTAAGTTTAGCACACATTCAAATTTCTGTATCATTGCATTCTTATAAGGAGGTAAAAAAGAGCTATTGGATTTTAACATACTCGTATCAAAAGTACTATATGCATTAATTATATCTTCATTATCTGATGTACAAGAGTAGAAGCTCTCATCACTCTCTACATCACTATTAGGTATTTCCACAGTAGAACTGTTAACATTAGTGGAAAGACAAGGGGTGTACCTACAAAAGTATTCTCTAAGATTCATTTTACGAAATAGTTGGAATAGTTCTGTTCTTAATTCATATTTTTTAGGAAAACAAGTAGGAACAAATTTTAGCCCCTTTTCCAAAATGCCCATTTCAACACTATCTAAAACATAATTAGACAAATTAATTACATAATTATTAGCTATAGTCTCATTATTAAATTCAAGCCCATCTACCTCTTTTAAAATGTCCATCGCCCGAGTCTCTATGGCGTTCTGAATTGTTCCAGCCTCTTTTCCTGGAGTTTGTATAATGTCCATTAAAATTCGAGAATGTCTTCTGAAAACCTTCCGAATTCGCGGCTCCTGGCAATTCAGGAAAGTTCTCTCTATCATCTTCTTCCCACGATGACGCGCCGCTTTCACCAGACAGGAAGCCTTTACTTTTATACGGTTCAGACACCGGATTTCCTCTCTGAAACGTAACAGCCTTCTTTCTAATTCTCTGATTATTAATGAACACAAACGCCCTCTTGTGTTCATAGTCTCTAATGTCTCTAGTTAACTTGTATTTTTTACGATCAATAAGATCTTTCTCATAGTTGGCTAATTTGGTATTTATACCCACCAGGAAATTTTCCAAAGTGGTATTAGAGGTTATGCTCACTAGCTGATCACATACATGTTTCATTTCATTTACAAGCTTTTCTTTTTTAATATTATCTCTCTCAGTTAAAATTGAAACCCATTCAACACTGCACCGATGTGCAGCCGCTATCCAACGTTCATGAAACTTTTGATCTGTTTCATCATTAAGATCAAATGGTGTAGAAGGGTTCTTAACTGATCTTAGACCACGAGGTGTGATATCTAGTTCCGCATATCTTTCAAGACTACCAATATTGTAAAACACTGCTGTTTCTTTAAATATTAACTTCTCCAATTTGATACACAGATCCTGTGCATCAGGGTTATCAGGTATGGTAACTTTCTTGCCTACCGTTGCAAATGGATTAATGGCAGTCCTCATTCTTGAATTCTCCCACTTTTTCATAACACCTAGACCAGAACCTCCTGGACCTTCAGGGATCATTTTTGTCAGACCAGGTAAATTATTATCAACTTCATTAGTTGTTAGAACATTGGCACGACCAGGATTGTCACCATTGCGTTGAAACATATCCATACCAGACTCTCTAAATATGCGCGGAAAGGAGCACATGGACTCACTAGTCATATTGAAAAAAACAACAGGAAAAGAACCAACTATATTGCCAACAACAAGAACTATAAGTGAGTCCCAGCTCTACTTTCAAAGTCTGGATAAATTTATTAAATAAAGTTCAATATATTTACAAAAATAATTTTCAATCTTTCTAGCGCCTCGGCCAACAGCCTTTTTAGAGTAAAAAGTTAACAATCACTAAAAGACCACTTATATATACTTGTAAAACATTTAATTAAATTCAATTAAATTATTATTCAATTAGAGCATGGCAAAGTAAAGATTGTAGCATATGATAGTTACCGTGACACCTATTACAGCTATTGTCATATGCTATGGTCTGAGAGCTAGTTTGACAACTGTCTGCTTGGTGCCAAAATGAGGTGTCCAGTATCTCTCAACAGTTTTTTAAATCCCATTGAAGCTAATTGACTTGAGACTTGGCAGGATCTGGAATGGCCAATGTAGCACCAAGATTCAAAATTCAAGCAGCAGAATAGCAAATATCCAAAATGATACCACTCTGATGCATTTTCAGAAACCCAGGCACTACACCTGATGTCCAAGGAACAATTAGGAATGCCAGCAGGAGCAATTTAATTTAAGCTATAAAATAAAGCAACAAACCTGTCCTGTGATTCTCTGATGGGGTGTGTTCTACCTGCGCTATGACACTGAAGAGTGTTCTGACTTCAACTTTGACAGTTTGCAGCGGGCAGCAGAGCAGAGAGGAGGAAAAATACATCTGCACACACACACACACACACACACACACACACACACACACACACACACAGGCACATGCACTTGCACACAAACAGGCCCATACAGACACACACACACACACATACTGTACCTACAGAATTGCTAGCATATACAATGACAAGCACACTCATATACACACACTTTTGGGTCTGCTCATCTATATCTGTAATCTGAGCAGTGATAAATTGTGTCGCTTTGCAGTGCTCAGATTTTGACATGGACAACAGCATTTGCATCTCAGCTACTAGCTGTGCACACTTACAAAGTTCCAGTGCTGCTCAGTTTGCATCTTGCGTGGTACAGATTTTGGTGAATTTCCTTACTGCACAAAACATTCTTGCAGAGCTGCAATGGGAAGCACAGGGGCCTAAATTCCACAAACCCTGCCCACAGGTTATTGCCTTTACACGTGGCATATTTGTTGCTGCTTAGCACAGCATAGCTAAGAGCAATGAGGCTTCTATGAATTACAAACTCCATGCACACTAACAACCTACTTGCACGTGTTTGCACAGTATGCAAGCTGTCTGTGAATTCAGCCACTGTCTTCTCAGAGATACAAATCTAAGTAAGTTGTACTGACTTTTTTTCATAACTGAGTTTTCTAAATGTGTTGCCCTTAATAATGAATTTCAGCAGCACTGGCTTACCAAAGACTGTAGCTAAGGCAGTGAAATCTACATTTATAGCTGTGATCATTTATAGAAGGCATATTTTAAACTTGAGTTGGCATCTATATACATCACAAATGGCTCAGTATGTAAATTGCTAAGGTAAACCATTCAGTAATGTATATAACAAAATAAATATAGAATAATGGATATCTTAGTAGATGGGATAATGTACACAGCACTGCCTTCCAGAGTTTTCATGCACCTGAAGTGAAACTTTAAAGTGAAAAAGAATTGATTAGTGAAATATTATGTATGCAAATTGCAAAATAATAATTTATAAAAGTAGTTTTCCTACATCTGATCAAAGTCCAAAATACTGGGTTTAGTCTTTCAAAAAAAACAACTGATCAAACTTTAGGCTTCACTGTAGATCAAAGATTAAGTATTTAGTTCTGTAGGGCTGCTGTTTGTGTGAGACAGCCATGTTCTTTAATGAAAACTTTTCCTTATCTACTGTTGTGCAACCATGACCCAAATACTCGAACATTATTATCACAAGATGAAAATAATGAAATATGAAATCCCGAACCTTGCATTTTCCCAGCACAAGTAAACACTTGCCCAAAACTTCACAAAAACACGCTGTAGTATCGGAAAACTACCTAAGTGGGGGGCATACCCCCCCCCAACTATATATACCAACTCCGGGATCACACTGCAGTGGTGAAAGGGCATATTTCCCCACTTGCCCTGACAAAAACTGTGTGGTTCATGATTTCAGTTTTCGTTATTTTCATCTCACAAACATAATGTTTGAATATATGGGTTTTTGACCAATATATATATATATATATATATATATATATATATATATATATATATATATGGCTTACTATCATATTTGCGAATGTCATTTTAGATGAACGCAATGATTTCCAACAAATATTGTCAGAAATCAAAACACCGAGCAACCGAAATATCGAACGGAGCATTTCAGCAATGTCGAATATCAACTTTGCTGAAATGCTCACATCTGCCCACAGCTAACAATAACATTTGCAGGGGGGCAAGCACCCCTGCACCCCCACACCCCCCTATGTATATATACATACTCTTAAGATCGCACTACAGTGAGGGTAAGGGTACATTTCCCGATCCCCACTATAGTGCGATCTGCACCGCAATGTTGAAGCTGACAATAGCGGCTGTTCGCTCATGTCAGCTTCGACACTGTGGTGATCGAACTCTCAGTTCGAGAAAATGATTTTCGCACATATTCAATCATGTAAATGACAATCGAATATGTGATAGTAAACTATATATATATATATATATATATTCTATATATATATATATACTATATATATATATATATATATATGAACAAAAAACCAATGCGGTTATAAAAAATGTATAAAAACGTACCCAAGTTGAAGGAGCTGAATTATCTAAAGTCCGTACAAATTCCCCACAGGTAATTCCTTTGCTGTTATATGAGAGTGCACATTCAAATACAATCCATTATATCCAGTGCACACCTTGCTTGTAAATAATGTGTATGATGTCTCTCTTCAACAGCCGTTCTAATTAAGCCAAGCAGTTTCACAACACCAAACGCTACTCAGCATAGATAGCTCACTTTAACAGCCGTTCTTCTTGAACCAAACAGTTCCACAAAGCCAAGTGCTATTCAGCATCAGTAAAATAGACCCAACGCGTCAAGTAAAATGAAACGAAGATTTATTTCACAATTAAAATAAGCGCTTTCACGGTGAATAACACCGCTTCATCAGATACATTAAAAATGTGTTAAAACCAACCTTTTATCCGGTCTACTAATCTCAGAAAGCCTCTTCATTCGTTAATTCAAATATCCATATTATTACAATACTTTCAAGCGTTACAAGAAGCTGGATGTCCACTGACTATGACATCATACTAAATGCGTCAATATGCCAATACATCACTACGGCAACCGTACATACTGAAAGCGTTAATAGAAACTTATATACACAATGTTACATAATTCCTACAGAACTATTGTCCAAATTAATATAAGTTCCTCAGAACGTAATTCATGCACAAATTTTAGCACACATTTCACATTAAGGACATGAAAGGTGCTTACTTTAAATCGTGTGCTTCGACTCGTCATAAAAAGATCGAAAATAGACTATTCCTCATACATCAATTCAGTGAAGGAGTTTATACGGCTTACATCAATTGTGCAGCTATACTTGTTATGACATCTATTTAAAATAAGTGATCGTGGTCAACTCATGTGTAGATCGAACATATGCTGACAAAATTTAGAACATAAAAACAACCACAATCTATCATGTGTCTACAAAAAACACTAAAAACATCATATGCAATACACTACCAAACTTGCATATGTACTTCTGTACAGAAATAAATGATAAACTTAAACATATGCTAAAAAATACCATATGTTACTGATACCAATGTGCTCGCAAGGAGCTATGTATACATGTCAAATTGAACTACGTGACTCTACCAAATAAACTTGTGTAATATGAGGAAACTGAAAATATACTGACAGAGACTGGGGAATCCAGTCACAACCTATAAACAGGAGGAAGCTATGTTCGGTGCTTATCTATGTGAGTGCAGAAGTGTGGGCAAGTGACAGATGGGTAGAGAAAAAATAAATGTACCAAGAAAAATGTATATCTATTACATAATGTGACTGACCAAGGGAACTGGGTGGATTGTGTATACCATGTATTCTTGGTACATTTATTTTTTCTCTACCCATCTGTCACTTGCCCACACTTCTGCACTCACATAGATAAGCACCGAACATAGCTTCCTCCTGTTTATAGGTTGTGACTGGATTCCCCAGTCTCTGTCAGTATATTTTCAGTTTCCTCATATTACACAAGTTTATTTGGTAGAGTCACGTAGTTCAATTTGACATGTATACATAGCTCCTTGAGCACATTGGTATCAGTAACATATGGTATTTTTAGCATATGTTTAAGTTTATCATTTATTTCTGTAGAAGTACATATGCAAGTTTGTAGTGTATTGCATATGATGTTTTAGTGTTTTTGTAGACACATGATAGATTGTGGTTGTTTTATGTTCTAAATTTTGTCAGCATATGTTCGATCTACATGAGTTGACCACATCACTTATTTTAAATAGATGTCATAACAAGTATAGCTGCACAATTGATGTGTCGATAAACTCCTTCACTGAATTGATGTATGAGGAATAGTCTATTTTCGATCTTTATGACGGTCGGGCGATTTAAAGTAAGCACCTTTCATGTCCTTAATGTGAAATGTGCTAAAATTTGTGCATGAATTACGTCTGAGGAACTTATATTAATTTGGACAATAGTTCTGTAGGAATTATGTAACATTGTGTATATAAGTTTCTATTAACGCTTTCAGTATGTACGGTTGCCGTAGTGATGTATTGGCATATTGACGATTTAGTATGATGTCATAGTCAGTGGACATCCAGCTTCTGTAACGCTTGAAAGTATTGTAATAATATGGATATTTGAATTAACGAATGAAGAGGCTTTCTGAGATTAGTAGACCGGATAAAAGGTTGGTTTTAACACATTTTTAATGTATCTGATGAAGCGTGTTATTCACCGTGAAAGCGCTTATTTTAATTGTGAAATAAATCTTCGCTTCATTTTACTTGACGTTGGGTCTATTTTACTGATGCTGAATAGCACTTGGCTTTGTGGAACTGTTTGGTTCAAGAAGAACGGCTGTTAAAGTGAGCTATCTATGCTGAGTAGCGTTTGGTGTTGTGAAACTGCTTGGCTTAATTAGAACGGCTGTTGAAGAGAGACATCATACACATTATTTACAAGCAAGGTGTGCACTGGATATAATGGATTGTATTTGACTGTGCACTCTCATATAACAGCAAAGGAATTACCTGTGGGGAATTTGTACGGACTTTAGATAATTCAGCTCCTTCAACTTGGGTACGTTTATATATATATATATATATATATATATATATATATATATATATATATATATATATATATATATATATATATATATATATATATATATATATACACTATATATATATATATATATATATATATGGGTTATCTTCACTTCATTGACAGCTCATTTCACTGACAACCAAATCAGCAAGACCAATTCACTGAAAGTTCATTGCACTGAAAACTCATTTCACTGACAACTCATTTCACTGAAACTCATTTCGCCGACAGTTATATATGGCCTGTAGTGCAATCCTGGAGGTAGAATATATAGTAAGGGGAGGTTTATAAATGTTTTAAACTATACAGATGGATACTTACAAGTGCAATGAATAACTGTATTGCAGAAAACAATATACAACCAAAGTATGTGGGGCCTTTTCCCCCCACACCCCCCAATGTGGGGAGCTGTGCCCCCCACACACTCCATTACTATATATTTTAACTCCAAGATCACACTACAGTAGGGAACAGGCCATATGTAACTGTTGACAAAATGAGTTTCAGTGAAATGAGTTGTCAGTGAAATGAGTTTTCAGTGAAATGAACTTCCAGTGAATTGGTCTTGCTGATTTGGTTGTCAGTGAAATGAGCTGTCAATGAAATGAAGGTAACCTATATATATATATATATATATATATATATATATATATATATATATATATACTTTGTGTGGAAATTTAGAAGTAAAATATTTAATTCTACATACAGATACAAACTGCAGTTCCCACAGGGTACACAAATCATATGTTTATCTGCCAATAAAGTCTGTGAAATCCCTGTGAATATGGGGGTCATCCTATAACCAGCCAAAAACTGTCAAAGGTTTCTACCTTTTCTACATGTGAATTGACAGACTTCACTCACAACTGTACCAAAGAATTTATCTGCCTTTCAAATAGCCCAAAGTCTAAACAGGACACAACTTGTTGTAAAACTATAGGTAATAACAAACCTGATCATAAAGCTGTTATTGAAGCCTTATCTACACTGAGTTCTATATTTTAACAGTTTTTGTCTGGAAACTTCAGATGTTTTTCTTTCAGCATTCTCCACCAAAGAATTATTGTAACCATGCTTACAAAACATATCATGTAAGGATAATTTTTTTAATAATCAGTATCACTATAAATTTGTTTGATTCTCAAAATTTGAGAATAGAGAATGTTGTTAATTTTGTAAGTAGGATGACAACTACCGGTCATTGATAATACATTTTTGAAAATGGTTTCCTATATACTGAAGTCATAACTGAACCATGTAAGTTTTCTAACTGAAATGACTACAAATCAGTGGTGAATAAATTACATGTAGCAGAAAATTTCTACCAAAGGAAGAGACCTGACATCCCCAGTTCATAATAGGCAACTGGCATACAAAATTCTTCTCCACATCTCAACATGTCGGGTATATGGATAAAATGTAGTGGCATAGATAAGGTGAGATTAGCAAAACGTGGGTAAAAGTTGCTGTACTGTAGCCCCTTTTAACTGAAGAAAATATTTGTAATCAAAATAAAACATATTCATCTCCCGAACAAATCTTAGTAAAGTAATCAAAAATCCAGTACAATTATGCTATACAAACTATGGTTTTGAAGCCATAATCTGACTGCTTTGATGTCCATTTCACGCGATATGTTAGTACAAAGGTTTTCTGCATGTAATTTACATAATAAAGTTGAGTTTTCAATATAAAGTTGATCTACAAGTTCCAAAAATATAATGGAATACTTTCATCTGGAAGAAACCTGAGACAATTAAATAAAAATTCAAAATAAAGCAAAAGATATCTGTTAGAGAACCCTGTCCAGCTAACATAGGTCTCCCTGTGGAGGGGTTACATCCTTTATGCATTTTGGGTAACAAAGAGAAAGTGAGCAACTACATGACTGCACAGTTAATTGAGTTTTAATATTTAAATTAATCATATTATTCTGAGCCCTTTCAAAAATGAATCGATTGTGCAAATATAAACAGAAGTTACTGTCACTTACTTGTCTGTATGTATCACAGAACTATTCTTTTTTAGACCAAATAACAACCCCTCTCCATTTATCAACAGCATAGTTAACAAATCCCCAAATTCCTAAAATTATCTTTCTGTTTGGAAAACAAATCATAAAGAGCAGGTTGTACAAAAGTCCTGACTGTGGGGGTGATAAAGAGGCTGGGATAATGATTTACAAAACCTAAAATGATCACTCAAAATTATGTGTAGTCCCTACCCCCCCCCCCCCAACCATGCACATGTGAATATTTTAAATTAAGAAACCTAGAAAATGCTGTAGTGTCCAAAAGATATAAAGAAATATATGCAGCTGGAACAAAATGTAATTCTTCACTGAGTAGTGACAAAGTATCATGGTCAAAAGAAAAAATGTTGAGGTTAATAACCAATTTAATTTCCTAATACATCATTAATTTTATTTTGTCCATCATTTGTTGAAAACTGGTGAGAATGTTGTTGTCCATATGTATAACTGGACTACTTCACCCCTCCTGTAATACCTTACTCATGTGCTTACCCTAACCCTAAGCACACCTCTGCCCCAACCCTTTCCCTACATATTACCTTACCAAAAAACATTCCCTAATAATACCACTGCATAAGACAGAAACCATCACATTTGAATACAACAGCACACATACACAGCACTAAAATTATCACATAACCAAGTCCTTAATCTAACCTTAAAGCAGAAACACACAAACATGAAAAAATGTTCACACACACAAATCTAAGTCCTTACCTAGCTGCTATTCTAACCCTAATTTGGTGATGTGAGGTGCTTGCCATCTACATGGCGGGTGCATCAATCCTGCCCCTGCAAAACTGATCTGTGAGGCTCAGTCGTTTGGGTATTGTGCTCTTGATTAGTTGTGACAGAGCAATGATTTACAAAGAGTTGTGAATGGATGATTCATAGTGAAAGTGTATAAAGGTTGATTTATTCAACAACACATTGCAAAAGACTAATTAAAATGTAGTCTTTGCTGTATTCCAGACACAAAGTTAGTTGCATCAGTGATCACTCAGTGCATATGATGATGTGCTGAATTCATAATGGAGGCAAGTGTCCCATGGCAAAAATGAAGGCAATGTTTCAGACTATATGTCTTGTGCTGACAAAAGTGAAAACATGCGCAGCAATATAAAGCAGCTCCAGATTTTTTGTTATTGATGTGATGTCTGGGCTGTGTATGCTTTAAAAGAAAGCTGTTTATCATGTGACTACTAGGTGAACCAGACTAAGTATGCACTTCGTATTGGGTGGGGTTATCATGTTTAGATGTCATCTACTCAGATATGGAATATTGCATTACTACTCATTCAGAGTAAGCTGATTGTCACAAAATCCCTTTTCAAAAGCCTGAAGCATGGCTAGGAGTACAGGGCTGCAGATGTATGGTCCTTTGTATTGTAAAACTTCATTACTCAAACATAAGGACTCCACACTTTCATCAGAGCTGACTTGTTAATTATTAAGAAATAATACATGCAAGAAGTACATGTCCAAAATTAAGGCTTGAGTTTGGGGGGAGGAGAGTGTCTAGATGTAGCTGCATTCTCCATCGGTAGGGTAAAGGTATTCTTGGCTGGTGGGAATATAAGAAAGTTTGTTGAGTATGAACTTAGTGGTTTTAGTTTTGTATAGCTGCAGAAATGTATTTCACTTTTCTGATTTCTGTTTTTGTTTCAGGTAAAACTGCTTGAAGCATTGGAAGCCATGGACAAAGAGGCATTTGAGTTTCAATTTGGCAATGAACTGACGTACACAACAATGCTTAGTGACCAGAAGGAAGTAGAACTAATCCCAGGGGGCAGCCATATCCCTGTTAAGTATGAAGATAGAAAGGAATTCATTCAACTAGTTCAAAAAGCCAGACTACAGGAGAGCAAGAAACAGGTCTGTCACGTTTTATCACTCAGCACAAAGCTAGATTTAATTTATAAACAAAATATGTACGTGTGTGTGTGTGTGTGTGTGTGTGTGTGTGTGTGTGTGTGTGTGTGTGTGTGTGTGTGTGTGTGTGTGCTCGCGAGCATGCATGAGACGTGTGGGCACACATGGTGGGTTAGTTACCAAAGCTCATTTTGCTCATGAACTATAAACTAGGGATGCCTGTGTCATAACTATTTTAATATTGTTGCTCTGAAATGTTAAGATATAACTGGCAAAATATTCATATCACTATATGTCAGTGATCACAATTTGTATTGTATCTGTTTATTTGTTAACTGAGTATGCGAACTGATTCTAAGAGGACTGTTTGTTCTTGTGCAACTCTGCCTGAAAAACGAAGATGTGTATGCACTAAAGCTGACTACCATCACAGATATTGTATCCTAGTCTAACATTATCCTTGCTTTTAGCATTTATTACTGAACAAAATGTTACACATCTGTCTGAGCTGAATTTAAAACAAGCAAAAGGTATTACCTTCAGAACTGACCCGAGAGTGATAAGCATGATGTTTACATTCACACTCAGGAGTTGTGTCAGTCTGCAGTTGGACTCATAAATTCAAGGTATCAGGAGGCATGAGGGAAGTGATGAGGGTCAGGTGATAAGAACGTTAAGAGTGAGTGAACTTTTGTCCATAAGCTCTGTAACCACTCGTTGAGCTGACTGTCATCTGTTCAACTGTTTCACTATTATTTTCAAATACATAATTATTTCCTACCTTCTGATATGCCTTCTAACTGCCACATGGTTTCTACGCTGTGTGTGTGTGTGTGTGTGTGTGTGTGTGTGTGTGTGTGTGTGTGTGTGTGTGTGTGTGTGTGTGTGTGTGTGTTCATAGGTTCATAGGCTGATACTAGGCTATCTGCCCTACGGCATTTATAAGCCCAGCCAGAGTGTGTTTGGCTTTCGCCACCCTTTTAGATTAGTTGACTGTGCCTCTGTATAGTAGGTCACATATGGTAGCCCTTTTAAGGTTAGTTTACTGTACCTCTGTCAAGCAGGGACACAGAAGAGATGCCAGGGGTAAACTTACGATCTCCCATCCACTCATCAAGATTTCTCTTGAAGAGGGTCAGTGAGGGGCTCTGCCTAACATGGATTAGGATTTTGTTTCAGAGTGAGGGGAGCCTCTGGGATATTAATCTGTCCCTCCAGCATGTCCTATTTATTTCTGTGCTGAGGTTCAAGTCCCTGGAGTGTGTAGCTCTAAGGGATTTGGATTTCCTGAGGTGAAGCATGTCCATTAATTCTGGGTTGGACATGGCTTTATACGTCAGACACAGATCGCCTCTGAGTAGTGATGCGCAACTGAGTAGAGCTGGAGTTTCTTTAGCCGAACTGCATAGGGCATCTGTTTGAGCCCCTTGATCCTCTTGGTGAGATACTTTTGGGGTCTTTCCAGTTGCTGAAGGTGTCGAGTAAGGTACATCCCAAACGGGGCATTGTACTCAATTATGGACCTGATAAGTGATGAGTAGAGGGGCACAATGACCTCTCTTGATCTAGATGTGAACCCTTTCATGATAAGGTGGGCTATATAGAAGGTCTTTCTAACCACTTTGGCAACGTGATTGTCAAAGGAGAGATTGCTATCTACTTGGGTTCCCAAGTCCCTAATTACTTCTTCCGTACTTAATGGATTACCACCTATGTGGTAATTTGTGGGCACTTTGTTTTTCCCAAAGGGGATGACTATGCAGTTTTTGGCATTTAGCTTTAGGCCATGGCTCTGGCACCAGTTATCCATCTCTGTGAGACCCTTTTGGAGAATGCTTGTGTCAGCCGGAGAGTCGATTACAGCACCCAGTTTGCAGTCATCTGTGAACTTGGTCAGCCATAGTCCACCCGTGTTAGCCTGTACCTCAGAGAAATATATACTGAACAAGAGAGGTCCCAGGACTGAGCCTTGTGGGACACCACTTGTAACTGGTTTAGAGTCTGACATGGCACCTGCTATTCTGACCATGTGGGTTCTATCCCTGAGCCAGTTTGCAACCCATCTTGTGACATAGGGGTTGATATTTAAGCTGGTGAGCTTATTTATAATGCCCGAGTGGGGTATTGTGTCGAAGGCTTCTGCGTGGTCCAGGTAGGCTGTGTGGACTACCTTCCCTTCATCTATGGCTTTGGTAACTGTTTCAAAGAAGTCGACCAGGTTCAAGAGGCAAAATCTGCCCTTAACAAAGCCGAATTGGGTAAGATCCAGTGTCTGGAGGTTCCCAATGTCTTTGTTTATGATTTCCATGATGATACGCTCCATAGCTTTGCAGGCCAGGCTAGTCAGGCTTATAGGGTGATAGTTTCCGGGGTCTGTTGTGGTACCACCTTTGTGGAGTGAGACCACTGTTGCTGTACGCCATTCCTTGGGTACATATCCTGTAGTAAGGCTGAGACTGAACAGTGACTTTATATGAGGGTTTAGTTCTTCTTGGACCTCATGTAAGACGCAGCCCAGGACACCGTCTGGCCCCATTGATGCTGTGTTTTTTGCTTTGGAGAGGGCAGCTCTCACCTGTGCATCTGTGATCTCAGGAAGGCTACACTCTGTTGGGATAGACATTTGCTCTTTTAGGGAGGAAGGGGTAGAGAAGTTTTCACTGAACCTTTCTGCCAGGATGTTGGCAATGTCTGTGGGTTCAGTGTATTTTTTGTCATTTTGCACTAACTCAGAGCATATCTGAGAGTTGCCTCCCAGGTTTCTGACATAACTAAAGAAGGCCTTGTGATTATCTTTAGTGTCTTGTGCAATTTTTCTTTCGAAGCTGGCCTTAGATGATTTTATGAGGGGTCATAGTTTCTTGCTAGTACTGATCAGTGACGCCTTCCCTTTTTGGGATTTTTCTCTGTCATGTAGTAGCTTTCTCCTTCTGTTGTATAGCTTATTTATGGCCAGGGTTCACCAGGCAGGTCTCCTGCCTTTGGAGGAGTGAGTCTTGGTTTTATTTGGGATAGCATGCTCCATGCATTCCTGTAGGTGTCCATAGAATGCTTTTGTAAAGGATTCTGCATTTTGGGCAGTATTTTCCACTGGCCCGGGGGCTTTGAAGGATTCCACCTCAGTTTTGAGAAGTGTGAAGTTTGCTTTTGAGAAGTTCTTCACCGTGGTTTCCTTGGCTAGGGGTGGGGACGGAATATGGATGTCCAGTGAGATTTGTTTATGGTCTGATCTTACCAATGAGGGGTATACCTCTGGTGTGGAACATAGAGACCCCATGTTGGTGATGACCAGATCCAATATGTTTTCCCCTCTTGTGGGAGTGGTGACCAGTTGTTCCATAGCATTTGAGTTTATAAATTCTAGGAACTGTTGGGCGAGGGTGTTTGGGCTTGAGTAGTTTTCCCAATCGATGTTTGGGTAGTTGAAGTCACCCAATATAATAGTGTTTGGAGAGACCTTCATATTCTCCAGTGTTCTCAGGAAAGCCGAGTGAGGTTCCTGTGTTTGGGAGGGTGGTCTGTAGCAGGCTACAAACTGAAAGGCAGTTTTTCTCACTGATAGTTGCACATGGATGGTCTCCGATGCTTCGTGCAGTGCCACTAACCTGGAGGTGTGGGTATCTTTGATAAATATGGATACTCCCCCTCCTTTTGTGGTTCGGTCTGAGTTTTGGGGCTGGAAAGCATGGTATGAATTATAACCTGTTAGTGCTGGAGTGCTCTCGGCAGCCCTGAACCAGGTTTCTGTTACTGCACAGATATCGATATTCTCCATACTGAGGAGAGTCTCGAGTGCATGCATCTTGAGGTTTAGAGTTCTGGCATTGAGCAGCATTACCCTTAGTTTTTTTTTTCTTTGTGTTGTTTACGGGGGTGGGTTTGTCTTTTGAGGCTTGCCTAAAAAAGGCACTATGGGGGAGGCAAGAGCCTTTGCCAGTATTCGAAAACCTAGGGGTGACAGGCGCAAGCTGTCCCTAGCGAAGCAACGTGGCTTGTCGAGCATGTCATCCCAGGCTGACAGACACTGGATCCCCTTTAAATGACACCAATACTTTAGCCAATTGTTAAAATTGATCATTTTGTCTTTATACTGTGGCATCATTGTTGGTGAGGGTAAGATGCTACTCAAGGTCAGGGTCATACCGGCCTGGGCTACATGATCAAAGAGCTCCTGTACATCGTTTTTCATGTAGTCCAGGGAGGTACATCTCAGGTCATTCACACCAGCATGGACAATGACAGAGTCATATTTGTACTTGCTTTGGAATGACCTGAGTGCTTGTGTTATGTGGCGGATCCTGGCACCCGACAGGCAGCTTACAGTAACCTTCTCCTTGTTCAGCCTGGTGAGTGGGATGTCAGTGTTTCTGACAATAGCGTCACCTATTACAAGTGTATTAGGTGTGTTGTTTAGTCTTAAGGGCTGTGACTGTGTGGCACACTGACTTTGTGAGCTATGTGCTAAGTGGATATTATTTCGTGGATATTGTATGTGTGTGTGTGTGTGTGTGTGTGTGTGTGTGTGTGTGTGTGTGTGTGTGTGTGTGTGTGTGTGTGAGTGTGTGTGTGTGTGTGTGTGTGTGTGTGTGTGTGTGTGTGTGTGTGTGTGAGTGTGTGTGTGTGTGTGTGTGTGTGTGTGTGTGTGTGTGTGTGTGTGTGTGTGTGTGTGTGTGTGTGTGTGTGTGTGTGTGCCTTAGACTCTTCATTTTCATTTTAACTTTTTTCTGTCTAAGTTTAATCCTGCACATTCATTTACTTTGAAAGCTCTCAATTTGTATAGGTTCATAGGTTCATAGGTTCATACTAGGCTATCTGCCCGAGGGCATTTACAAGCCTAGCCCATAGTTTTGTGGCTTACGCCACCCCTTTAGTATGGGGAACTATACCCATTATTTTGCTGTGCCTCTGTCGAGCAGTGACACTGAGGTAATCACTGGGGTATATCTGTGATCTCCCATCCATTGGTCAAGATTTCTCTTGAACAAGGCCAGCGAGGTGCTCTGCCTCACATATACCGGGATTTTATTCCACAGCATAGGGAGTCTTTGGGTGATGAATCTATCCCTCCAGCACGTCCTATTAATAGCCGTGTCGAGGTTTAAGTCTCCCGCCCTTGTGGCTCTGACGGATCTAGATTTTTGAGGTGAAGCATATTCATCAAATCTGGGTTTGACATGGCCTTGTATGTTAGGCAAAGGTCACCTCTGAGCAAGCGGTGGCGACTGAATAGAGCTGGAGTTCTTTCAGTCGGGCAGCATAGGACAGATGTTTGAGACCCTTTATCCTTTTGGTGAGGAACTTTTGTGGCCTCTCCAGCTGCTGCAAGTGTCGGGTCAGATACATTCGAATGGGGCATTGTACTCAATCATTGGTCTGATGAGTGATGAGTATAGGGAGACTATGACCTCCCTTGATCTAGATGAGAATCCCTTCATGATAAGGTGGGCAATGTAGAAGGTCTTCCTAACTACTTTAGCTACATGGGTGTTGAATGACAGACTACTATCAACCTGGGTCCCCAGGTCCCTGATAACTTCTTCTGTGCTCAGTGGATTGCCACCTATTTGGTAGCTAGGGTAACCTTGTTTTTCCCGAAGGGTATGACTATGCATTTTTGGCATTTAACTTTAGGCCATGGCTCTGGCACCAGTTATCCGTTTCTGTGAGACCCTTCTGAAGGATATCTGTGTCAGATGTGTTTTCTACTATGGCCCAGTTTGCAGTCATCTGCAAACTTTGTCAGCCATAACCCTCCTGTGTTTGCTTGTACTTGGAAAAGTAGATGCCAAACAAGAGTGGGCCCAGGACTGAGCCCTGTGGTACACCACTTGTGACAGGCTTTGAGTCTGACATGGCGCCAGCAACTCTGACCCTGTGGGTTCTGTCACTCAGCCAGTTTGCAACCCATCTTGTGATGTATGGGTTAACATTTAAGCTGATGAGTTTTCCAATGATACCCGAGTGGGGTATTGTATCGAAGGCCTTCGCCAGATCGAGGTAGGCTGTATGGACTGCCTTTCCCTCATCAATGGCTTTGGTGACTGTTTCGAAAAAGTCAACCAAATTTAGAAGGCATGATCTGCCTTTGACAAAGCCAAACTGGGATGGATCCAAAGTCTGCAAATTCCCTATGTCTTTATTTATGAGGTCCATTATGATCCTCTCCATGGTTTTGCAGATAAGGCTTGTCAAGCTAATGGGCCGGTAATTTCCAGGGTCGGTGGAGGCACCGCCTTTGTGAAGTGGGACCACAGTTGCAGTGCGCCACTCCCTGGGTACATATCCAGAGGTAAGACTATGATTAAACAGCTGTCCTAGCTGTGGGTTTAATTCTTCGTTGAGTTCGTGGAGCACACAGCCGGGGACACCATCAGGTCCCATGGATGCTGTGTTTTTTGCTTTAGAGAGAGCAGTTCTCACTTGGGCGTTGGAGATGTTTGGGGGGCTGCAATCGCTTGGTATAGATATCTCTCCTTTTGGGGGGGGGGGGGGGTTTGCACTGAACCTGTCAGACAGTATGTTGGCAATGTCTGTAGGATCAGTAATCTTCACATCATTTTGAACTAGTTCTGAGCATATCTGGGAGTTTCCTCCCAGGTTTCTAACATAGCTAAAGAAGGCCTTATGATTGTCTTTTGAGTCTTTAGCTATTTTTCTCTCAAACATTGCTTTGGATGATTTTATGAGAGCTCTTAGTTTTTTACTTATAGTGATCAAGGGTGTCTTACCTTTTAAGGATTTTGCTCTATCTTGTAGTCGCTTCCTCCTTTTGTTGTAGAGTTTGTTTATGGCTGGGGTCCACCAGACTGGACGCTTGCCTTTGGTACAAAGAGTCTTTGTTTTGCTTGGGATTGCCTTATCCATGCAGTCCTGCAGGTGCTGGTAGAAGGCATTTGTAAGTGATTCAGCGGCTTGAGTACTGTTTTCCACTGGCTCGGGGGCCTTAAAGGAGACCACACTAGTCTTTAGAAGTGTGAAGTCGGCTTTCGAGAAGTTCTTTACTGTGGTCTTTTTTATTTCAGGTGGGGGTGGGATGAGGACCTCCAGCGAGATTAGTTTGTGATCTGATCTCACCAGTGAGGGGTATACTTCCGGTGTTGAACATTGTGCTCCCATGTTCATGATGATGAGATCAAGTATGTTTTCTCCTCTTGTGGGGATGGTGACTAGTTGTTCCATGGCATTTGAGTTTATGAATTCCAGGAACTTTTGGGCTAGGGTGTTTGGGCTTGAGTAGTGTTCCCAGTCTATATTAGGGTAATTGAAGTCACCTAGTATGATGGTGTTTGGTGATACATTTATCCCTCTAGTGTTTTCAGGAAGGCCATGTGAGGTTCCTGAGTTTGTGAAGGTGGCCTGTAACATGCTACAATTTGCAGAGCAGTCTTGCCTATGGTTAATTGCACCTGGATGGTCTCCGATGCATCGTGCGTTGCCACCAGTCTTGAGGTGTGGGTGTCCTTGATGAATATGGATACCCCTCCTTTCTTGGTATTGTCCGGATTTTGGGGCGGAACGCAGGATAAGAGGTAAAACCTGATAGTGCTGGGGTGCTCTCAGGAGCCTTGAACCAGGTTTCTGTCACTGCACAGACATCAATGTTCTCCATACTGAGAAGGGCCTCGAGTGCGTGCATTTTGAGATTTAGACTTCTGGCATTGAGCAGCATTACCCTTAGTTTTTTCCTTTTTGTGTTCTAGGGTGGTAGGTTTAGAATTTGAGCCTTGCCTAAAAAGGCACTATGGGGTGGCAAGAGCCTTTGCCAATATCCGGAATCCCAGGGGTGACAGGTGCAAGCCGTCCCTTATGAAGCAGCGTGGCTTGTCCAGCATGTCATCCCAGGCAGACAGACATTGGATCCCCTTTGAATGACACCAGAGTTTAAGCCAATTGTTAAAGCTGATCATCTTATCTCTGTATTGTGGCATCATTCTTGGTGAAGGTAGGATACTGCTCAAGGTCAGGGTCATACCTGCCTGGGCTACATAATCAGAGAGCTCCTCAATGTCTCTTTTCATGTAGTCCAAGGAGGTGCGTCTCAGGTCGTTTACACCAGCGTGGACAATGACTGAGTCGTATTTGTACCTGCTGTTGAGAGACCTGAGTGCTTGCGTTATGTGGCGGATTCTAGCGCCCGACAGGCAGCTTACTGTGACCTTCTCCTTACTCAGTCTGGTGGCGGGACGTCAGTGTGTCTGACTATGGAGTCACCAATGACTAGTGTGTCTGGCATTGTGTTTGGCCTTAAGGGCTGTGACTGTTTGAGACACTGACTGTGAGGTCTATGTGTTGCAGGTGTTGTGTTCTGAGGTGGTGGTTGTTTGGGTGTCTGCTTTGGTGGCCTCTGCTGTTTTGGTAGATTTTTGATCAGAGCCGCCGAGTATGTCTTTGTGTGTTTATGTGTATGATTTGAGGTTGTGATGGTACTATGTGAGACTGGGTCTATAGTGTGTGTGGTAACCTTCTCCTCCTGACTGGTCTTGCCAGTCCTATGTTGAGAGAGCTCAGCCTCCAGTTTGGCCGTATAGTTGCATCTCTCGCATGTATTTGTGTTTTGTGGGAGGAGGAGAGGGTTGTCTGTGTACATGAGGCAATTGTAACATTGCCTCAATATTCCCAGGTTCACCAGCTGAGCAGGAGAGGACACTAGCAACTGATCCCTCGACATGCTAGAAGGACTAGACAAAAAAACTTTAAAAGAGATTCTGGGGGACGTGGGTGACCGAGAAATGGGGTTTGCCTTTTGGGGTGCTATCTATAAGAGTGCCGTATCAAGGTAATAAGTACTGTAGGAGCAAGTGCTAGGTTTAACAGATAGAGAAAAGTCTACTTGGAGTCAAGTAGAGATGATCTTTTTAGGTATTAGAGAAAGTGCTAGTAACAGGGATGATTAAAGGTAAGATTGAAAAGAATGCACTCTGCAGTGTGCACTAGAGAAGTTAGACATGAAAGTAGGTAACTTGAGTTTTACCTGTTTAAAAAGTTAAGGTTTAGTGGAGAGTTACTATTTTTAAAACAGCAAGATGGACTGAAAGGGGTGGTTACTTTTGTATTTTGGTACTATGAAATACTGTAGGATGGCCAATAAATTTAAATAATTGAAGGGGTGGGATTTCAAAAGTGATGGTTTTGTGATTACTCACATAAGCCAGTGAAAGTAGAGAGAAATGAGATATATGGTCAGATTAACATAAGAGGCGGGCAACTAGAAAGACAACTTAAATGGGTGGGAGGGAGGGAGGGAAAAAATTCTGCCTGACTCAGAACAGAGAGAGCTGTGGTCTCTTTTGAAGTTTTAATATGCTGTTAAAACAGAATGCAAGCAAAACACAAGGTAAAGAAAACAAACTACAGTATTCAAAATATAGAAAGGCAATACAGAAATACAAAAAATAACAGCAAACTAACCTTTCCTTCACAGCAAAGTGTAGCAGAGTCTGGATGAGCCTTTCTGGTATGCTTATAATTTTATTTACTATAAGAATATTCATATCTTTATCAAATCTTATATCTGTGTTTGTGAAATGTCTACTTCCAAGTTTGTAATTTTATATGTCACAAGCAGTTTTATCTCTCATCACTGAAATGTACAACTTCCCATATTCACATTGTTTAGCTCTATGATGTCTTAACACAGCTACATCACCTCTATTGTTTGCTGTGGTCCTTTGTTGTTAGTAAAAAATGATGAATGATGAATATGTGGCAGATTTTTCTTAAGATCACAGTACTCCATGGGATTCAGAAAGTGTGCGTGTTTGTATTTATGATATGTGTGAGTCTGTGTGTGTGTGTGTGTGTGTGTGTGTGTGTGTGTGTGTGTGTGTGTGTGTGTGTGTGTGTGTCTGTCTGAGTGGTCACAGAAGGGAGGATTAGGTAGAGAATCAAGAGTCTAGATTTTGTGTGTGTGTGTGTGTGTGTGTGTGTGTGTGTGTGTGTGTGCGTGTGTGTGTGTGCGTGTGCATGTGTGTGTGTGCACCTCAGAGCATGCATGTGCAATAAATGGATGACTGAGCCTGTGAGTCCAGACGAATGTGGGAGAGTGACTTTGAGTGGATTTGTGTATGTTCTCACGTGTGTGTTCCTTGGAGCATGCATCAAGCTGTAGAAAAATGTAATTCAGAGACATGCAAATTAGCAGATAATGAAGTCTTCTTCATTGGAGCTAAAGCTTTCTCTGAATCTTTTTTTTTTCATGATCATGTAAACTGACCTACCAGTGCTAGGCGATTTATATGGCTGCAGTCATGTTTTTCTAAATCTCAGGGACTGTTTGACTCTGGCTTTTTGGTCAGTTAAATACAGTCTTTGCTCATTAGTAAAATTAAATGTATTAAATACTATTATTTTATCATCTCCAGCTACCCCAGCTATTTCAAGAAATGTGGCTACTTGTGCTTCTTTGCTCTTTATTTTTAGTTTTTTTATATGAAAAATACAACACTAAAAAGATGAAACATTTGCAGCTATTGTTTCCAGTTTTCTTCCAGATTCCACGATATTGGTATGTTAAAGAGCAGATAGCTGTTATGATGAATATTCCACTATTTAAAAAGTAATGATGTGGCCTATGTTGCTTCTTGCTCAAATGCCCTGTTTTTGTCGCAGTATCAAAGTATATGAATGAGTCAGAAACTTCTGAAACATCTTATTCATTTAAATTCTCATTTCACTTGTTTATTCAATTTATTTTACTCACCGTTTCATCATTTTGTTGTTAATTCATCCTCATTTATTCCCTTAAATTTCAGCTGGTGGCATGTTGGCTCTGTAATACTTAAAAAACTGCTTTGCTTCACAATCAAGAAAATATGGTATAATGACTGAATGCAGTCTAATCACAGTTCCTTAACAGCTTTAACACTAATTTTTCTCATGCAGTCATTCTGAAAACTTGACTTAAGACACCAAGTGATGTGTTTTGGTTCATTTTCTGTATGCTCAGCGGCCTAAAAGAGGTGCTTAAATTAAGACACACAGCAGTACTGAATGGATGCATACCACTTCTTTACTGGCATGGACGAGAACTGCCTGAAGAAGAAAATCATTTAACATGTACACATCTTCTAGCATCATGAGATATTTAAAGGGATAATATACCATTTATACGTGTATCACAACAGACAAGCAACTAGGGTGTGCTGAAGGCGTTAGAGGGCGTGATCGGCAGCATTAATTTCTCTAGAGCCATAGTTGTCTTATCTATCACCCAGTGCTGATTAATAGATCTTTTCTTTGTTTGTTCCCCAGTACAAGTTGAGGGGCACCAGACTGGAGATCAGCCCTAGACATAGATGAGCCAGCTACTGCTCTGTATCTCAGCTTTGCTGAGATATGCCTACACAGAAGATGAATGTTGGTATCTGTAAGGGGCAGATGGCATATTTGTTCATACAGGTACATTTCTACTGTCCCTGCAGCCAGGTTCACTGTGCTGTGGTAGCTGACTGTCTGTTCAACCTTTGGTATATATTACACATTAGCTGAACACATATATACTATTCTGCTGGACAATATAGCTGGATTATTACTTGTTGTTAGGACTGATAATTGTTCCTCTTACATATCTTATATGGCATTTTTTGTTCCAGACTCCCTCTGACTATCAGGCCATTTATTAGCTGCTCTCTTTATCAATTAATTCTCCACCATGGGTGAAAGCTGTATGGTCCATTCATTCCCTAAGGAGCAAGGGGTCAAATGTGATAACAGTGGTACCATCATCCATGCAGGGAATTGCAGTTTTACTTTAGCCTTCCCATTTCCCAATGCATACCCAGTGATGTTGGGATTGGGCATGCAGTGAGCTTTGTACAGGACATTTAAGCCATCAGATACCATGCCAGTTGAGACTAACACTTCCACTGGCTCTCAGGTCTCCACTAAAGAGCATGAACAGAGAATGTGTGGACACACATCTCTCCTATCCTAACCTGCGAGAAGAATATGGATTTAGCCCCCCCCCCCCTTCTTTCTCTTGTCCCTTGGTCTGCTCCTGCATTGTTAGGACCAGACTTTTTTCCTGGATCACTGAGGCATAGTAAAGACTATGTCCCTCTATGCAATGGAGTTGACCTTTATCTCTTATATAGCTTTTCAGGCCTTCATGAATGTGAAAGCCATCATTTTTTATATCCAACCCAAAGATGTATTGTTTCCCATTTCACAAAGATATTTTATTGTGTCTTTGCAAAATCACCTTTTGTGGCTCACATTGATATACTACTAGATTTCATGGGCCTAATGTTCATTTCATGTATTAATCAGTCTCAGGTTACATACATAATCCTTTAATCCATTTCAGGATTATGAGGCAGAAGAATCCTACAATCCTGAATGGGGTACCAGCCCATCGTAGGATTTTTGCATACTCTCTCCTGATGCACATAGCTGAGTTACATGCCCAAAAATGCTGCTTGTCTTAATGAGACAACATTATAAGAATGTTATGATAGAAGTTAAGGGGGGGGGGAACTACTCAGAACTGCTGTATTTCTAAAGCTGCACTTAATGTGATGAGCACTGTCATACATCTTTAGTAGTTTTCAAGATTTTCTCAGAACTGTAGTACTGTAATTTCTTCTTAGCTCTTAATGAATGTGATAGATGTCACATTTTACTACTTCTGTTTCTATTGATACAGCTTGAAATGACTCCAGATGTTTTGGGTAAAAGTGCTACAGCAGACTCCAGCAGTTAATATGCCAGCAATGAATCTTATGAAGGCAGACAACTAACTTTTGCATTTCATATACAAAATCACATTTTAGCCCAAACATCAACATTGTCTGCACTTTACTTCTTAAAGTACTGTCATAAAATATGTAAAGTTTAAACTGTGATTGTTAAAATTTACTACACGTTGTAGGAATGTATTTAAATTTCTTAGATTTGCCATTTCCATTATAGAATTCATAACTGTGTATTCATGACATGTTAGACACATATATAAAACATCTTCATATGCATATACTAGCAATCACCCTATTTTTCACACTGCTGTCCACCTTCTGCTCTTGTAAAGACTGCATTTCGCATAATATTATTCTTAATACAACAGTATGAGTTCCTGCCTTCCATTCAGATGTGTTTGACTTCATACTTGTCATCTCTTCCACAGATTGCAGCGATACAAGCTGGATTGCTAAAGGTGGTACCACACATTGTTTTGACTCTGCTAACCTGGCAAGAGCTGGAAAAGAAAATCTGTGGGGATCCAGAGATTACAATTGAGGCTTTAAAAAGATCAAGTAAGTATATCTTTCCTCATTTTCACAGCTGGTGATAATTTTTTTTCTTTTTCAGTGGATCCAGTCATAACAGGAATGGGAAGATTAAGTGTATCTTCCTTATTTCAAAACCTATAATCCTATGAAAGATGAACTGTAATCAGAGTTCAATGTGCAAGGCAGGAGATGGTAAACTTATACCAGAAAATGTAAGGGCAAGACTTTGAAAAACACCAAAAGTAAAATGTATTGTTTCCTAAGGGATGCAACTAAATTATCAGTAAGAAAATAAAGTTATTTTATGAAAGTATGATTCACTTAAAAACAGACAGGGTTTGTAAATGCAGGGGAAGTAAATGAATTTGCTTGGTCTTTATTAGCCACATGCATTAGCATTGTCACCTCACAGTAAGATATTGTTCTGTTCGATTCTCAGCTAAAGCTTCTTCTGTGTGGAGATATGCGTGAATGGGCGTACCTTTGTTGAAGGTTGTGTGTCAGGGCTGGCAACTCGGTACGGAAAAATCTACTGCCAATCATTAGCGGACCGGAGTTCCACTGTGGCGACCCCTAACCGGGAAAAGCCGAAAGATATAACAACATTAGACTGAAAGGCATAATTTCAGTGGTGAGCTTAGAACTTTAGCCATTATGCAGGTGAAGACTGCTGGGGTAGCCCAAACTGCAGTAGGCAACACATATGCAATCAGTGGCCTTTGCAGACCATGATGCGCTGTCACAGTTATTTTAGAACTAGAGGCAGTGGAGGCTGGAATGTGAAGTTGTTTGCAGAAATGTGGTGAATGGTGAAGGGAGAAATGGTTCAATTACATCAAGAATGTCAGAGTTACCTGGTAAAGGAATTTAAATATAAAGTAATTAGTAAGAACTTTTAAAATATGGTCACTAAGACATGAGTGACTATTAAGAAGATGGGTGTAATGAAGTTCTTTCAGAAATGATTAATGCAAATAGTGGAAGATGGCCCACCAGATGCTACATAAGTCAGAAAACTATACATGTTTAATACTTGTACTCTTCTTCTGGAAAGTGTAAAGCTGGGACACATTGACATCTTTAAGTATCTCAGGAAAATCAGCACAGGCCAAGGTAATAGTTTCTTTCTGGTAAGGAGATGCAGAAGAGCAGAAACGTAGTCTGAAAATAGATTGTGGATTAAACAAAGGAAATGTTAGGATTCATTTTTTCACAGTTTACCTACATTCTGTTGAGTTACCACATTTTGATTTATAATTTTCTGAATGGTCATTTCAGAGAATTGTACTTCAAAAAACTAATACAACAGAATTTTTTTTTTTTTTTTTTGCATATGGCAAGCCCCCCTGCACCCCCAAAGTGAGGGGCTTCATCCCTCAGCATTCTTAAATTGCATACACCAACTTCATGGTCTCACTATATTGTAATAAAAGACAAAAGCCCCCTGAAATTGCACTACCAGCTTGCCCAATGAAACACTGCAGTTAAACAAACCTTGGCATTCATCTTTCGCTGAAAAGAAATACAACAGAAAAAGTCTCAGTGAAGTGTAAGTATTTCTTTCTCACATCATGCAGGGAGAACAATCAACCAAATAGTAAATTAATTCAATAAATTTGTGTTACAGACATAACATATAAAGGTGGACACACCAAGGTGTTGGTAGACTAGGATCTGTAGCTTGTCCTGTAGGTAGGAAATAGAGAAAGTAATGACCTGTTACTCTGAGGAATACTTTGCACTTAACTATAGGAATGCTTTACTGAAGATACTTTTTTTTTAATTAACTTTGCTTAGTTCTTTCAAAGTGAAATTAACAGCACAGCATGTACCTTGCATAACAATTACACACAAAGTTGCACAGTGCTATTTGGGAGAGTTATCCTTCCATGACAGAGACGGTAGAAGAGATCAAAGCAATAGAAGAGACAGACCTCCTTTGTTCAGATTAAACTGGGAGTAAGTATTAAGACAAGGTTTTAGGCAGTGCCATTATTATGGATGTCTGGTAATCCTGGTTAACATTAGGTTGTATATTATCCTTAATTGCAATGTCATCCTGTGAAATTGTCTTAAAAGATCACATAGGTTAACAAGTTCATAAGTAAGTACTAGGCTAACTCCCCTTTCGGGCCATTTTAAGACAAACCAGTTTCCCTTTTTGCACTCAAAATAACATATTCCATTTGGTTATAGATTGGCCTTACCCATCGCATGGTCGATAATTATATATTACCCCCTAATAAGAACAACTGGGATCATACCATAGATAGGTTGAGGGGACCCATGCATGGGCTAAAGCATTTAAGAGCTGCATATGTCCATTAGTAGTACAGGGGCAGTTCTAGGGGTAAAATTTCTGTTTCCTGTCCATAGATCTAAGTTACTCTTGAAAATGGACTGGGTTGAACTTTGTTTTATGTGGATGGGGAGTCTGTTCTATAGCAGTGATATCCTCTCTGAAATGTACCTCTCGCTCCAAACCATCATAGTGATGTTACAGAAGAGGTTTAGATCCCCAGACCAAATATTTCTGATGCCATTTGCTTTGCTGATGTGCAGTAAATCCATCAGTAATGGGTCAGAGGATGCCTTAAGACAGATCACCTATTAGCAGTCCGTTAGATACTGAGTATAGTGCTAGGGCTTTGAGTCAGTCCATGTAGAACATGTTGTTTAGTTAGGCCTTGTATCCTTTTAGTAAGATATCTCTGTGGAGTTCCAGTTGTTGCATGTGTCTGGACAAATGCATAACAAAGGGGATATTATATTCAGTAACAAATGCATAACAAAGGGGATATTATATTCAGTAACTAGCCTAATGATGGTTGAGTAAAGGCAACAATGACATCCCTAGATCTAGACACAATCCCTTTGTTTGTAAGCTGTGCACTACAGAAGGACTTCCTTACAATAATAGACACATAATGGTCCAAAGTTAGATCATCGTCCACATAAGTTCCCACATCCCGAACAATTGGGATGTCTCATTGTGATCAGATGAATGAAACAAATACACAGAGCAAAGCATTTCTTCTCCCCCCCCCCCCCACACACACACACATACACACAGAGTCCATACTTTAGAAGGGTTTAATATTGCAAATGGTAAAGGGATGGAAATGAGTGGCAATTAGAAATGTGTAGTCTTTGCAACATGAAAATAAGAGCAATCTGTGTGAAGTTGGGGTATTTGTTCCTGAAAATTTTCAGTACAGAATGCTTTGATAGAAGGAACACTTCAGCAAAGTGAAACATTAAATCTCTAGAAAGCTGTTACATGTGGTGACCTAACACAGACAGACATATGCAGACAAATAAGTTTAAGAACTTATTTTCAAATGTCATGAATATCAGATGGTAGAAAATGTATCGTCATTAGCACAATTGTACCCCCTGACAGAAGCTAACAAAGGCATGGCAGCATGTGTATTTTGCAGGTGCTATTATGGACAGATTATTTTACAGGACTTATGCTCAATCACAGTGGTATACAATAGTCTACTTGTAATCAGCTACATCAGAGAAAACTTTTACAGGTTTAAGGATGGTGTGGACAAAACATGGGTTATGTGAACAAATAGTCAGTGATGATGGACTGAATTTTATATCAGCTGAGATTAAAACCTCCCAATGTGTTTTGCTCTTATGAAGTTAGGACACATCACAATGTGTTTTGTTGTTAAGAAGTTCGGACACATCCCAATGTGTTTTGTTCTTAAGAAGTTCGGACACAGCTTAATCTGCTTTGGTCTCATGAAGTTCAATAACAGCTCAATGTGTTTGGTCTTGTGAAGTTCATAAGCAGCCTGATGAGGTTTTGGCAGCCCTATGTGTTTTGGCAAAAGACTGTCAAACTAATAAATGACAACTTGGCCATATGTTTGCAAGAAATTAACCATTAATTAATTCAGCTAACATAGAAAAGGCATGGAGAAAAGAAATGGACAAAATCAGTCACGTTGCCTAATTTGAAAGCTTGAAATTAAAACTCAGATTTATATAACTTTCCCTAGTGATCTCACACTGTCAAACTATGAAAGAAAAAAAGAAAAAAAAAGAAATACAACTATAAAAGGTAAATCTGTTTATTTAAAAACTGCCAGTAAGTACTGTCACCCTACTATAGCTGAACTTTGATGACTAGCAATTTACTGCAGGTGAAATGTTCCATGAATGCAGACTGATGGGTGCTATGTGTCTTATCCAGAGACGAATGGGTGTCTCACAAGAGGAGATGAGAAGGAGTCAAGTCCCAATTCATGACCAGGGATGGAAGTTTTAGACTAGAGATTTAGATGGGTACCAGCCCAGATTAATTAAACCTTAAGAGCTGAAGGCTAAAATCAGGGTTTCATAAGGATTCCATGTCCGGGGTCTAACTATCAACAAAACTAACTAATTAAACTGAAGAATTTGAACATTTCTTCTATTCTTTTAAATTCTGAATTATATACCTTTGTAGGACCACACCTAAAAATCTGCACATATTTTCTGAACTCTACAATCAACTTAATATTGTGTTTATTGATGCAACTGTTTAACAGTATGACTTAAAAACAAATACACTAGATATGAATGCCTTTTGAATCATTGCTTTGATGCTGTATGATTGCTTTTTGAATCAATACTTTGATGTTGTAATTACCATTGTACATTGTCAATACTTGTAAATATGTTTTTATATAATTATATTTTGTAACTGTATTTAGAGCTTTTCTCCTTGGGCCTCCACTGAAAATGGGTCTCTGGCTCAGTGGACTTTCCCAGTTAACAAATGTTAATAAATAAGTAAATAAACATGTTGCATTAACCTGGTGATGAAGTGAGAGATCTTTCAGACTGCATGTCTGGTACTTTGTGTTCATCTGGCAGGCCAGGAAGTGAAGGGATGACTGGTAAAGGAAGAATGGACGGCTGGAGACCAGATTTCCATGCCTCATGAGAGGTTCAGGGTTGTCTGTGTCTCATGATTGCCAGCTGGTCCCCATTTTAAGGTCCATAAGTAGACATGTAATGTAAAGTGTAGCTGCATGTGTATCAGATTTTTCACTGTTTGTACACGGCATCAAGGAAGTGACATTACAATATAAATATTAATAACCCAGACCTGAAAGTATGGTGGCTATAGTAGCTGCTGAGGTGCTTCCAATGTTTTGCTACTTGGTAGTCTAGACTGTTCATGAGTCTCTCTAAAGCAACATTTTCTTTTGGAAGTGGACCCTCATAAAATGAAATGAAATGGGGGGTGGATGAAGTGGCTAGTGTTTGATTAATAAGAGCCATTTGGGTGGTCACAAGGTCTAGAAGCTGATGTCAGCAGGGGATACTGAAGCCAAAACAGATATGCAGTTTTTTAAAAAAAAAGTAATCTACCTTGCAAATTTTTGTATGAAATTCCACATACAACAGTTTTTCTTGGGATATTGATATACAACAAAAGGCCTATTCTTGTTTTATTAAACAGTTTTTCAGTATATGGTTTCCTTTTGGATACGGCCTTGTGTTTTATATTAGTTTAGTGTTCTACAGTCGTATCTTAATTTCTTGGTATATTGTCCTGCCATCTTTGAGCAGGTACAGTGTTGCACTGCAGAATGATCTTGCTGTCCTGCTGTCCAAACCCCAGTGTGAGATTGACACAAGAACACAAAGCAAGACTAGTGTGTGTTGAACACTACAGTTCCCCAGTGATTACTGGCTTTTCACAGGACAGTCTCCCCAAAACCACAAGTCGCTGTTTTTGATCATTCATCCTGTTTCTTATCCAACACACCACTTGAGCCACATCAATAAAACATTGACATTTCTCACCGATGTTCAGTAAAGTACACATGTAAAAGCCTTGTTGTGATCCAGGTACATAAATGTTCATTTAACTTTACAATTAAATCAGCTTCAGGTCAGATATATTTGAGATTAAATCATGTTGTTGTCTATCTATGAAAAAGACATCATTTGGGAATTCCAGCTGCTGAACATGACTTTTTCTGTAACCTTCCCTGGGGTGGAAGGAGATTAATGGACTTGCAGTTGCGCAGCACCTTCCTAGACTTCCTTCCAGTCCTGCAATAAGGACTGTAAGGAAACATCATGGAATTCCACATTGTCCTAACAAGAACCCGCTGTTTAAGAAGTGACCTGCTCAATTTCTTTTTCAACCTATAAATAAGAGAAACTGTTAGCAATTAACTTTTGTTACTTTCCCAGATGTCAGCTTACTGCCTAACGAAGGCACATCTGTAGAGAAAGATGGCAAACAAGAACAGTATGGTAGCCGTAAAAGTTAAGTCCATCCATGCTTCTCGAGAATCCCTCACTGATCTTTTCAAATCAACAGTGGACATCCAGTAAATTAAACTTAAACAGCAGCACAGAAAGTCAAGCTGCAGAATATAGAAACCATAATTGTCCAACAGAATATAATGTTATCAGAGCAACAGTCTATCAATGGGCTCTATTCAAGCCAACTAGTCACAAATCATTGCTGTTAAGCATACCTCTCAACTGTTGAAATTTTCCCATAATGTCCAGATTTTTCCATCATATATTTGATTTGTTCCTCATAAAATGTATGGCTCACTGGGAAATCACTGAGGATTGAAATCAATAAGTAATGGCGGACATTTAAGTTTAGACTTCATATTCTTCAGAAAATGCATACTAACACATAGCCTGTTACTCTGGCAAATGTGCGTGTAAGAGCAATTTTTAAAATCTGTTCCTATTTGTTGGCCTTTGTCCCCCATTATTTTTGGCTTTCTCCAGTTTTCTTGTGCTAAGGGGTAGAGACGTATGCTGCCAAGTCTGCTAGCACCTTCAGATGTGCCTCCTTTGAATACTATACCCAAGTTATTTTTTTACTTTTTCGGTTATTTTTTTTTATCTTCCTGTGTTGGAAATTATACATTAATAAAATCACTGTAGGTAGCAGAAAATGACAGTATAGATGCCTTTTACTGTAAGTGATTTTGAAGGAGTATGGAAGAAGTTTAAGCTTCATTGTGCATGCAAAAACAAAAATGTAAGACAAGGAATTTACTGCTGTCAGTAGAGAACAAGAAGCATGATGTGAGCCTGAGATATTAAGCTTGAGGATAAAGAAGTTTTCCTTATAAAATCAGTAGCTCCTGAATTATTCCAACAACTACACATAAATAAATGGCCTTGGAACCTCATAGGGTGGTTTTCAAAAACTGGTTGCATGTTACTCACACCAACGGTTTGCATGGTCTATGGCCAGCACAGGCAGGCTGTTGATGATTCAAAGAAAGAAAGAAGTTGCAATTACCTATACTGTGCATTAGGTGGGGTACTGAGACAACTACATAAAGAGATGTACAAAAAGTAATGCAAGAAATTGAAGATGTAAATGAGATGCAATGCAGAACTGCAATTTCTGGTTATATCTGGGATAGGTTATACTTTTGTGTCTCTAGATAGGCACACAGCATGCAGATTATATTGGCACTGTATATTTTGGAAAAAGCCTTCTTTATAGGAAGAATGTTTGCAGTAGAAGTGTTTGCCAGTCATCAGCATTCACTTGCCATAACCACAGCAGGTACTGGACCAGTTGTACATTGTGGCAGTCTGCTTCTGTGAGAACAGTTCAGGCAAAGGCTGGTATTTCATAACCTGACTTGCAGATTGCTGCCCACTGTATTATGAGGTATTTAACAAACTGTGACCCCTACACAAGAGTCCCCCACCTCCAGACCCTGGTAATTATAGGCCCATCAGCCCCACTAGCCATATATGCAAAGCCATGTAGCATATAAGTTATGCAGAAATAGGCACCTTAACTGAACTAGATCCCACTCACTTTGGTTTTGTGAAGGGCATGTATTACCTTCCGAACCTAGTAAGCTTCTTATACAGAGACTGTTGACAGTGGTCACTCTATACACACTGCTTATCTTAACCTGGCCAAGGTTTTTGATACAATTCCTCATTCTGGAATTGTTGAAAAATTAGACAAGATTAATTTAAGCTCCTACATTGTCTGCTAGATTGCAAATTGGATATCCAACAGATCCTAGGTTGTGAAAGTTGCTGATACAGTCACTGATTGTAACAAGTGGGATGACACATGGATCTATGCTGGGCCCTCTCCTGTTTGGCATTGTGTGGTTGACCAAGTTTCTTGATGACTGCTCAGCATTGTTATTTACTCATCCACTGATACTAAACTGTGCCAGCAAGGGCTGGAATATGCACATACCTGGTGAACTGAAATGGTGTAAAGTTAACTGCAGAAAAGTGCAGCATAGTACTGTTCAGCAAAAAATATGCTCCCACTTCATATGTTGTAAATGGTAGTTTTTTTTTTCAAAACAGTGATAATCATAAGAGTCCTGAGTGTTTACATGGACAACTCTGTGTCATTCGATAATTATGTTTCTATCATAGACAGGAAATCCTTCAATCTAGTGCAGCTAATTACTAACAGAACATCTTCAAGAGCCAAAGAAGTAATCTGTTATCAAATTCATCGTTGAATATAGTGCCCCCTTTGATGTATGTAAATCCAAAGCATATTGTTCAACTTGAAAGGCCCCAAAGACTTTTAACCAAGAAAATTAAAGGTCTTGCATCTTAACTATCCTGAAAGATTATCACGATTTTCCTTATACTCAGTAGTCTACAGGCTGCTCCAGGGTGACCTGTGTCTAGCTTTTCAAGTGAAGAACAACCCAGTCCTATTTGGCTTCCTATTTCTTCATAAAACCAATGCATCTGCAAATGCCTGTACTAGAAACCTAAATCTCCACCAAAACATAAGTACGACTTACTGCAGGGCTCAGGTACTAATACAGTGTATTCCCAGCCTATGAAATAAGTTACCACTAAAGGTCAAACAAAATGCAACTTTACCTACCTTTAAGCTAGTCTTGATAACTGGATGGATAGACACAAATTTACAACAGGTGTATAAATGCATTGGAACAATTTGGCCCAATAGGGCCCAACTCCATCAGAGAGCCCTGTATTAGGCTTTGAAAGGGTCATTACACCTAATCAACACTATAGTAAAGTACAAGGCATTTTTCCTACTGTAGTCTTGCTAGTAATAACAAGTCCAGTTTTAGTAACTTCAGCTTCACTCCTCATATGACTCAGTGTTAGCTGACACATTAGCTTAGAGGTCATTTGCTGCTGTTGAGTGCTCATCAGTTTTCAACCAAAATCTGGTTAGATTAGACATCTGTTTTTCCGTATCACCCTAGTTACTGTATCAGAAAAAAAAGACCAGGCTTATTTTGAAGACTGATAGAAAGGTACTGTTTTCTTTTGCTTCACTTGTTGATGTGACTCATAGGATCACAGGAGGTTACTATGTTAACAGCCTTACAGCATTGTTAAGCCTAGTCATTCATGCCCCAGTTTTCCCAATTATCAATGCTCATAGGCTAGAATGGCTTTGGCATATGTCTGTGCCAGATGTCACCTACAAACTGCCACTGTCTGTAAGGGCCACAGGTGACAAGCCAAGGGTGAATTGCTGATTTCCCAGCCATTGGTTCAAACTGCACTTGAATAGGCTTAGGAAAGGGCTCTGTTTCACATGAGTGGGAGTCTGTTCCAGAAAAGGGATCATCTCTGACACACATACTTGTCCCTCCAAGATGTTCTGTTTATGTCACAGACAAAGTTTAGATCCTTAGATCAGATAATTCTAATGGCGTTAGTTTTCCAAATGTGTAGCAGATCCATCAGAGATGGATTGGAGAACACCTTGTAGGTTATGTATAGATCATCCCTCCATAGTCTGTTGGGAACTGAGTACAGGGACAGGGCTTTGAGGTTGTTCTCGTATGCCATATCCTTTACCTCCTGTATTCTTTTAGTGAGGAACTTCTGTGGTCACTTTAGCTGTTTCAAATGCCTGGTCAGGATATTGTACTCAATTATTGGTCTAATGAGAGCTGAGTATACTGTCACAAGAAATAACTGAATAGTCAGTTTCAGACAACATGAAAGCAAACACAAGTAAGCAAAAAAATGCAGATACTGAAAGGTAACTTCTTATCTGGTGACAGAATGTTACTAACAGGGGTGGCTCGTGCTACTGGGATGCAGGACTGCAGCCCCCTCAGCTGTAAAACAGAAAAGAAAAATAAATAAAAGTAAAACAAAAAGAAAAACGCAAGTCCTGGAACATCGCACACGCGCACTTGTGGCATTTCCCGATATGCAGACTGCTGGTGAACCATTCTGGAGCATGCACACAGAATCCAGACTATCTCACCAGCAGTCCGGATTAGGAAGACAGCATTCAGCAGCAGATATCCCAGAAGTATATGCAATTACAACTGCATAGACTAAAAGAAGATTGGACTGCAACATCTGCAGGCTGGGTAGCACCCAGCTTGCTCTCTCGGGAAGGGGAAGGACTTGCTCTCATTGCGGGCTTTTGGTACTGCAGAAATGGATGAACTTGCCTGCAGGAAGGAAACTGGTGTTTACAATGAATGTTGGGCTCAGGTGTGTGTGTGTGTGTGTGTGTGTGTGTGTGTGTGTGTGTGTGTGTGTGTGTGTAAAATGCCCCACTTAAATATACCTGGTGGCTAGACTCAAACCCTGTACTTTGGGAGCAGGTAGCAAGAGCTTGAATTCCCACCAGCACTTGTGAAACTTTTGCCTCATATTGTTGTTCATGTGAAATTTGTGGTCAGACTTCATATTCTTCAGAAAGTACATAGTAACACAAAACCTTTTATTCTACAAATGTTCTGTTTATAAGATCAATATTTGAAACTTGTCCCTATTTTTGGGGATGCATTCCCCCATTATTGGCTTAGTCCAGTTTTTTTTTTGTGCTAAGAGGTTGAGAGCTATGGTGAGAACTGAATTCATTGAATATGTTTGGGGGCTGTATTCCACATTATTGGCTTTGCCTAGGTGTTTTATGCTACGAAGTTGAAAGCTATGGTGAGAACTGAAGTCACTAAATGATAGCCATTTAAATTTGTCTACCGGTCTTTCAAGAAATAGCTGATTTGGTATAGTGGTATGTTGCTCTGACTGTAGTGCATGGGGTCAAAGATTCAAGCCTTGGCAGTGAAATCCCTGGTGGTAACACAGCATTATTCTAGCAACTTTCCAAGATTATACAAGCAATATTTAAAATGTGTCCCTAGTTTTTGGGCTTTTGCCTCCCCCAAATAAATGTTGTCTTTTTCCAGATTTCTTGTGCTTCAAAGTTGAGAGATACAGTTGAGTGTCAAGTGGATTTTACAAGGAGCTGAGAGCTTGAAGATAAGTTTAATGCTGCTTATGCTGAGTCTGCTTGTGTTGTTAATAGAACAACAGGTAGTGTACTTGCTTTTGATACAGAAGCCTGTGGGTTCTACTCCTACAGTATATAGATGCATCGCTGATACTGTACTGTGTTGACTTTTAAAGGAGGTGGATGCTGCAGTCCTGAGAATGTCCTCTTGGTGGAGATACCTAGTAACAATGAACCTGTTATCAGTTTGCCATCCATTCCCTACTGCAATATTACTAGCTTATTTTTTTTTAATATAACATAGGTAATTTATTCCTCAATGGCAACAGGCACTTTATTTGTAGATGAAACAATGAAATATAAAGTTGTTTGCTAGGAGCAACCTCTTTATTAGTTACAGATCTCTTTAATGTGGAATTATTTAGATGACTTGTACTTCTGCAGAGATTGTGCATATTTACTGATACTGGTGGATTGTAGAAGTTTGAGTAGACTTTTATGATGGAAATGTCCTGAACAGGGCAGTTTTGTTATTATTTATGCATGCATTTTGTTTCATTGTTTACTGGAAAAATATTCAAAACAATACATTTAAAATGCCCTCTAACAGCTGTACTGTATTATACGAGTAATATAATTTAATACAATGAGGAAGATGTATCAAAGAACACATGTATGTTTCCTGTGCAAGGGGCCTATACTTTGAAAACAGCCCAAAGTTAATCTTTATCTGCCACTGGCCAGATGTATTTTCTTTGAATGTGGGTTTCAATGCTGTTTCAATGAATGTGAGTTTCAAGGGCAAAGTTTTAATGCTAAGTTTGCTTTCATTGTGAGACTGCATTGCTTTGTTTAGCAGATGTCTATTACTGTCTGTGCTGTAAAATGTAAAATAAAACTTTTAAATGAAATCCAAATCATCGTAGAAGTAAAGCAGTATGCACATTACAGTGTTTATGGTAAATGGGACGAAATACCCAAGTAATGGGGCATTGGAATAGCTGCAGGGGGTAGGCCCCATTCGACCATGATTTTGTGAGGGGGGAAGGGCGGCAAACTCAGACGGCCTTGGCTGAACTATACCTCTTAACTGTCCAGATTTTTGCAGAATGAATAGATTTTTGCTTCTTATTTTTGGTTTGTTTCTCATAAAATTTGCGGTTTTCTGGCAAATCATTTGGGAATGAAATCACTAAATAATGACAGGCGTTGAGTTTCAGACTTCATTCTCTTCAGAAAAATGCATGCTAAAGCAAGACCTGTTGTTCTGTCAACTGACTAAGTTTATACAAGAGCAATTCTTGTACTGTTTGTATGTTCCCCCAATATATTTGGCCTTGTCCAAATTTCTTGTGTCAAGAGTATGAGAGGTACACGAAAATAAATCACTTTATAGAATTAGGTATATCCAAATATCACAACTGTCCTTGATTTTGGCTCAAAATGTTGCTCTCCCCTTAATAATCCCTCCACAAAATGGCACATTTGGAAGAAAACATGGAGGGTTTACAATTAATAAATAATTGTAATGATCACAGTTGTAGATTACTTTTAATTTAAGAAATGCATGTAGATTCTCTTATTTTGTCAGCTGCTTATGTTAACAGTACTAATATTAAAAAAGTGTCCTTTCTTTGATAGGATCCCAGCTGTATTGTGTGGCTATTTTGCATCACATTTTTGGTCCGTTTTTCATAAAATTGTGGTTTTCTGGCAAATTAGTGACAAATCATTAACGATTGAAGTTAGAAAATAATGACAAACATTTGAGTTTCAGAGTTTATACACTTTAGTAAATTCGTACTAATGCAAGACCTATTATTCCATTATCTTTCTAAGTTTATCAGAGCAATATTTAAAAATGTTCCTTATTTCTGGGCCTTTGTTCCACTTCTGTTTATCTCTTTGTCCAGATTTCTTGCTCTGAGGCTGAGCAGTATGACAAATGTGTCAGGGCCATCACCGTTAGCCAGAGACATTTTGAATTGTGATAAACTTGTTGCACCCCACTCCCCCACGTAGTGACTCTGGATGTGTCCAAGCAAGGCAAGTAGCAGTTATGCAGTGTAAGTGTGCAGAGTGTTCCCCCATCCAAGGTAGACACAAGTACTACAGTGGCTTTTCATCTGTCCTTGATTTTGCAGAATGTTCTGGTTTTCTGTCATATTTTTATACTGTTGATTTATGCTTCTTCTTAATTAGAAAATGCATGTCGTTGCACTGCCTGATGTTCTTCGTGTTTCACTGTTGCAGTCATTACATTTGGATAATCTGCTTACAGGTTGCCCTCAGTCAGCCTGATTAACAAAGTCTTGGGTCCTGCGTCAGTTGCTGTCCGTTCTTCCATGACGTCAGGTCGGCAGAGGTATAAAACATGCAGCCAACGCCATTACATCAGTCTTTCTTGCCGTGCAGTGCCCGAAGCAGAAGTGGTTTGCAAGTGCCAGTCGGCCGACTCCTGAAATTTTCGTTTTCGAGTTTCGGAACCGAAGTCTTCAACTAAAAGCTAAGTACCCCGTTGGGGAAACTTTTTCTTCCTCCTTACCGATGTCAGTAAAAGTTAATAATTGCATTACTTGTGGAAAGCAAATACCTCGTAAAGATTTTAATTTGTACTATATTCCATGTCTATGCCCTGACCATGACGTACCTTG
This sequence comes from Protopterus annectens, assembly GCF_019279795.1. Taxonomy (NCBI): domain Eukaryota; kingdom Metazoa; phylum Chordata; order Ceratodontiformes; family Protopteridae; genus Protopterus; species Protopterus annectens. The sequence continues at coordinate 1,022,814,057 of NC_056744.1, forward strand.
CTGTCGGTTTTATTTAATCAGCGCACTGTCCATCATCGGTATATTTTTGTCTCTAAATATTTCGGTTCTTGGTTTAATTATCCAGAAATGTCATCGGTTAGCCATCCGACTACCGGGATTCCAAAAAAACGCAAAGATAAAGGTAGAGACAAGCCACCGAGGTCCAAAACTGCCGACGACGCTTCTCCTAAGCCAGTCGCCAGTTCGCCAGTACTCAGTGAGGCACTTTCGCAGCCCCTGATACCCACTACTTCTGATTCGCAGGCCTCTACTGAGAGTAATTTAGAGTCTGGTATGCCATGAGATACTTCAACTATGGAATCCGCGGATGTCTCTACCTTGGATGGGTCCAGAGCCACTGTGCAGGCACCGGCTTCTGAGGGTGTATTCAGGCCTAAAGACTTGCATATTAAATCAATGCGTCCTTCATTACTAAGGCCCAAATCTCGATCCATGTCTAAAAAAAACGATGCCCAGGCCACATGCTCAGGCCCCTATGCCTAAAAAACAAATGATAAAAATGGCTGAAGATCTAATAACTCTAATCAGGGGTAGCCACCCCCCCCCCCCCAAGAGGCCTAGGGCTGAGCTTGATTATGATTCTTCTGATCGGGATTCTGTTTCTTCTGACTCTTCTGATGACCTGGATTTGTCCTTACCTACTTATGAGGATTCTGATGCAGAGGATTCTATTCCCTCTGCTTCCCCTCCTGAGGATTTTTCTTTTGGGGAAACCTTACATACTCTAAGGGAGCATTTTCATTGGGAAATCCAGGAATTTTCTGATTCAAAAAAGAGGCTTAGGGATTTCCTTCTTCTACCTCAGCATAGGCCTTTGGCTATTCCTCCTGTACTAGACATTGTTGATGATGTTTTCTCTGAATCCAGTTTGGCCCCTGATTCCTTGCCTCCTGCTCCTAGTAAACCTGACAGATACTACAGGTTTCCTGAGTCCCACAAGTTCCTTTTCAAAAATCCTATTGCAGATCCAGAGACTTTTTCGCAGGGGCTCAAGGGCATTAAGGCTTCTACTGCTAAAAATCCTACCCCTTCTGATAGAGACTCCAGGGTGCTGGATAAATGGGGTAAAAAGGGTTATACTTCAGCAACCTTGCCAATCAGAGTTTTACACTGCCAATTTCATGTTAAAATATCAGCAACATGTTATTGGACTGCTTAAACAGAAAATTATTTTGATTCCTAACTGTGTGGAAAATAAAGATTTACAGGATTTAATGCATTCTGCTGAACAAGTTGGAAAACATACTTTGCAATGTTGTTTTGATTCTTTAGAGGCCTTTTGCAGGGCTGCTGTTACTGGGTCTGTGCTTTGAAGGCATGCTTGGCTTAAGGAGCAATCTTTGCCTGATCATGTTAAAGCTAAATTGTTGGATGCTGCTTTAAATCAGGGCTACCTGTTTGGCAACAAGGCTGAAGAAGTTCTTAAAAAGATGGAAGATAAAGCTACATTTATGCAAACTGTTAAAGATTTTTCACAAGTGCAGCCTCCTAGATTTAGTAGGCACTGGCCTACTAAGAATTGGTCCTTTCCAGCCCCTTCCAGGTCTTCTCAAGCCAAACCTTGACCCAGCAAAACACCAGGTTTCAGTCCCAGGGGACTCTCAGAACTAAGCAGTGGGGGGCCTCCTCTTTCAAATCTGGGAATAATAAGACACCCCCCTATGGTAAACAGTCTCATTTTAACATTTCCAAGCACTTATCTTCTGACCACCCCTTTAGGGGGAAATATTGCTCTTCATGCAAAGAACTGGGAATTCATAACCCAGGACAAATGGGTTTTAAATATAGTGTCCCAGGGATACAGATTTCATTTCCACACATTGCCAATGCCAAATGGGTGGCCGGACCTGCCCCCAAATCAGTGGGCAGAGGCTCAAAAACAAGTACTTTCTTAAGCATGGGGGCTATTCAACTGGTACCAGAAGAGGAAAAGGTTTCTACTCCAGACTTTTCCTGGTACCCAGAAAAGACAAATCATGACGTCCAATCCTGGACCTGTCTACTCTAAACACCTTTCTGGAGATTCCAAAATTCAAGATGCTGACTCTTCACCAATTACTTCCTATGCTAGGCAAAGACACCTGGTTGGCAACACTAGATTTAAAAGAAGCATACCCGCACGTCCCAATCAGGGAATCTTGCAGAAGATACCTACGCTTCAAAGCAGGCTACATACATTATCAGTTCTCTGCACTGCTCTTTGGCTTGTCTACTGCGCCCAGAGTATTCACAAAGTGCCTGGCTCCAGTTATTGCATTTTGCAGGCAAAGAAGTATTCAGATATACCCATACCTGGACAATTGTCTAATTCAGGCAGAAAGCCAGGGCATACTTTTGAATAATCTGGCATTTGTAAAAAGGGTTCTAACTTGTCTGGGGTACACCATAAAAGAAAAGAAATCACAACTGGTACCCTGTCAACAAATTACATTACTGGGAGCAAGCTTGAATACAACTTCCCAGATGGCTTACCTCACGCCAGAAAAGCAAATTCATTTGATAACCTACTTCAAACAAGTGGCTACAAAAACCCTGCTATCTGCAAGACAAATACTGCAAGCCTTGGGGTTCATGGCCTCCTGCATTCTTCTAATTCCATATGCAAGACTGCATATGAGGAAACTACAGTGGTGTCTAAAAAGCCTATGGAGTCAACATTCTCACAACCTAGAAACAATGATTCCTATCATACCTTGCCTATGCCTAGAGTTCCTCTGGTGGGCAGAGGCCTGCCACCAAAACCAGGGACTACCATTCACACTACCCCCTGCTGCCCAAACCCGAACAACAGATGCATCAGACTGTGCATGGGGGGGGGGGGCTCACCTGGCAGGGAAGTGCATTCAGGGCAAATGGAACCCAAGTCAAATGCACCTGCATATCAATATCAATCAAAAAGAAATGTTAGCTGTACAGAATGCTTTGTCAGCCTTCAAGGACTGCATTCTTCCAGGGCAACTAATGGTAAAGACAGACAACATCACAGTTATGTGGTATATAAACAAGCAGGGGGGTACACATTCCTACCCCCCCTGCAGACTAACCATGGCATTGTGGAACACAGCCTTGAGCTACCAAGTGCACCACAAGCTCAATTCTTGCCAGGAAAATTAAATACATTGGCAGATGGACTAAGCAAAAACCTCATGGACCCACACGAGTGGAAACTGGAACCAAGGATTTTCAACATGTTGACAAGAAGTGAATGGGGGAGCCCAGACATAAACCTATTTGCCTCCCCCCAGAACTACCAATTGGCCAAGTTTTGCACAAGGACTCCCCACAAACAAGCTTGGAAAGTGGATGCTCTGTCCTTCAGCTGGAAAACCCTATCAGTCTACGCCTTCCCCCTGTTGCTTCTGCTCTCCAAAGTTCTACTAAAAGTCAAACAGGACAAACTAAGGATGATTTTGATTGCTCCAGACTGGCCGCGCCAACACTGGTACCCCCTCCTGCATAGTGTGTCACAGTTATCTCCATGGCACCTGCCTCAGACCCCTTCCCTGCTGTCTCAGCAGGAGAACCAGATTCTGAACCCTCAGCTTCCAACATTGAACCTTGCAGCCTGGTTTATTACTTAAACTCACCCTTATCATCCCTCAGCAAACCTGTGATGGATGTCATCTTAGAGGCAAGGAGGCCTAGTACTAGAAAATCTTATGCTGAAAAATGGAAAAGATTCTGTGCCTGGAACCAATCTCAAGGGATGAGCACAGCAGCACCCAATTTACTCAGATTTTGCAATACTTAACTGAGATGCTTCACAAGGGCCTGTCTTTTTTCCTCCGTTAAAATCCACGCCTAAGCCATTTTAGATCATTATAACACAGAATCTCCCCTCTTCTCTCATCCTCTGCTCAATCGGTACCTCAGAGGGGCCAAAAATTTAAGACCACCCAGGAGAGCTCCAACCCTTGCCTGGGACCTTAACTTTGCATTGGAGAAACTCACCCTACCTCCTTTCGAGCCAGCTACTAATGCAGACTTAAAATTTCTTTCTTGGAAAACAGCTTTCCTTTTAGCAATCACTTCAGCTAGAAGGGTATCTGAATTATAGGCCCTTATGGCAGTGGAGCCTTTCATCATCTTTCATGTGGACAGGGTGTAACTCAGGACCAATCCATCCTTCATGCCCAAGGTCGTATCCAGTGTGGCTCTTAATCAGTCCATTCATTTGCCAATCTTCTTTCCCAATCCACAGAACAAAGGGGAACGGATTCTGCATTCCTTGGATGTGCACAGACAAGTTAGATTCTACTTGGACAGGACTAAACCTCAAAGAAAATCTGAACAACTGCTGGTAGCATTTGCTGCATGGGGCAGAGGGGAAGGCTATTTCAAAACAAACCATTTCTAAATGGATAAGCCATTGCATTCATTTCTGCTATAAGCACCATGGAAAACCTATCCTCCAGGGGATCAAATTTCACTCCACCAGGGCTATATCTACTTCTGCAGCTTTTCTCAGAGGTGTACCTACCAGGGTCATCCTAGAAGCTGCTACCTGGAGTTCTGTACATACTTTCACCAAGCATTATCATTTGCCAATTTTCTCTAAAACCAGAGCTGGCTTTGCCACTGCTGTCTTGCAGGGCATTATAGCTGGCCCTAATGCTATATAAACTCCTCCTCCCAACCATAGCTTTGGGAATCTACCCAAATGTAATGACTGCAACAGTGAAACACGAAGAACATAGTACAGTTGTGTACACATACCATAAATGTAGATGTTCAAGTGTATTCACTGTTGCAGTCCTGGTTACCCTCCCTCCAGCCCCCTAACTTCTTCTGGCTATACCTCTACTTTCCTTTACTATGCTTAAAAGCCTTTTTGGTGTATTTGCTTTTTCTTGGAGGTATACCTTTGTGTTTTTATGTTTATTTGTTCCCCATTAGGGAGGCACCTGACTTCTGGGGCAAGAAAAACTGAGGTAATGGCGTTGGCTGCATGTTTTATACCGCTGACGACCTGACGTCATGGAAGAAGGGACAGCAACTGACGCAGGACCCAAGACTTTGTTAATCAGGCCGACTGAGGGCAACTTGCAAGCAGATTACCCAAATGCAATGACTGCAACAGTGAATACACTCAAACATCTACATTTATGGTAAATGTACACAACTGTACATTGCTCTCTGTTTAAGTAGCAGTGCTTTAATGACCATCAGGTAAGCTTGTCTGAGACTGTAAGATGCAAGTAAGCTTTAATAAGCATTCTGTTAAAGAATTACCAACTTTGAAAGCCTTTTGGTTGTTACCATGTAGAGAATATTTACATAGCTAGATAGCGTATAAGCCTTAGGTATTGAAATGCATATGAAAGTATTTGTAATAAACGACAGGAATACAGTATTTTCGGCAGCTCATTACATTTGTTGGAGACTTGCAGTCATCTTTGCAGGCTTTACCCGTAAACTAAATAGAATGCCAATCTATCATGTGTGGTCCATAACCTGTGCAGTAATCCTTTAAGCAATTTATCTTGAGCTTGTTTCTTGTTTGCTGTTCATTTTTTACTTTGATCATGTTTTCTCCATGAAACAAGTAGATAGTTGTTGTCAAGCAGCAGGTCTTTTTTGGATAAGAAACATTTTTACAAGTGGGGGTATTGCTACTTTCAGCATGTTACTTGGTACTTTTATAAAGCTGAATATAAATTATAATTAGAACTGCAGTGCATGTAGAAGTGGTTTGAGTTGAGTGTTGCTTTTTCTTTATACTTGATTTTGACTAGCATTCCAGTAATGTATTTAAAAAGTAATTTCTTTTTTCATATCTTGCAACCTTTTTGTTTTAGTCTAGATACTAAGTAAGCTGTCATGTAGCCAATGCATTGAAATATTTTTTTTCTTATACAATTCATTTTGTCTTGATTGGAATATAATAATGCCGGTTTGGCAGTGGCACCCAGGGCAGCGTATTTAATTAAAGTCCCAGTTTTTGCAGTTTTTAGCATAGCCCCACCCCTTTCTAGTCAACCACACCCCTTCCCATTGACCCCACCCATTCAGCTGTCTCCTGCAGCCCCCCTTTGATTTGAAGTCACCAGCCACCACTGATTACTAAGCAGCATGGCAGATAAATGCTTGTTGTAATTAAAGACAGGAGCACAATAATCCCCAAGAAGTGAAACATGAGGTGCATTTGCTGAGTGGTAGGAGACAGAGGTAGAAAGAAAAAATATTAATTTGTTGAAAGTGTTAAAACAGCAACACAGTAAAAAACAACTGCAGAAACAAACTTTAACCAATATCAATGTAAGAGCAAGCATGCAGAAATGTGAAGGAAAATAAGACATGAGTCAAATGAGGGGAAGGCAAGAAGGGAAGAGAGAAAAGACAGAAAAAATAAAATAAAACACCATAAAATTATAGTGTGTGTGTGAGGGGAGGATTGGGGGGAAACAAGGGAAAAGTGTGCAGCAATCCCTTATTCAGGTTCAGGAGGTTCAGGCATGACTACAGAGCTTGGGGACATGTTTGCCATTGTACTCATCTGATGATGCAACATGTTAGCATGGGACCTGAGTGGCCCATTAAACAAACCCCTTACAGCCTTCAAAGGAGAATACATAGTACATTCTAAAACACCAGTATTTTATATGTTAGAACTAATTAAATAATTCATAATTAAACAATCAAATCTAATTAAATCTAATTAAATAAAAACCTTACAATTGCATTCTGCATTAATACCAGCAGGGGTCAGTGTGCTATATTTTAGTATAAACAAACATTCTTTATACAGAAATTTTTTTCTTTATATCAGAATTAAATCTGCTTACAGGTATATGCTCTAAAATAGTACCCTGCAAACCATCTGGATTTCTATTGTGATGCTCCTTAAGTGCATGGCAAGAGGGCTCTCAAGCTTACCATGTTTGATGTCCCTAATGTGTTCTTGAACCCTAAGCTTGAAAGCCCTCTTGCTCTCACCTATATAAAACGTGCCACAAGGGCATTTCAGTGCATAAATAACACCTCTGTGTTACAAGAAAAAAGTCCATTGGTATTAAAACATATTCCATTAATATATGCAAATGTCGTAATAATATACCTAAATAACATAATACATTTTTCACAAGGAAAAGTACCTAGTACACTAGAAATTGTATATACTGTTGTACATTTAGGTAAAGAAAATGTAGCATGTACTGAGAAATCCTTAAGGCTGCTGCTCCAACCCAACAATTATAGTTACTTTGATGTGACACTTTGCCTGATTTTGATAAAAGATAATACATCTCAACTTCTAAGTACAAGAATCAAGGACAAAGTCAAAAAATAATAAGGGACAAAGAACCATAATCAGAGGCAAATTTCTCTTATGTATTTAAAAAGTTGTCAGAATAACAGTTTGTTTTTTTCCATTGATATGCATTTTTGGAAGGATATGAAATATAAAACTCCATTCTTAGTCATTATTTAGTGACTATAATCCACAACGATTAGCCAGCAACCACAGTTTTTTATGAGGAACAGACTAAAAACATATACAAAATCACAAGGATTCTGTGAAATCTGGGGAAAATAAGGAAGAGTTGAAAGCTTTGTTTCAGTTAAATAGCCAAAAGTATTACAATTTATTTCACACAAATGCACATCAGTACTATAAAGCTAGATGATTACCTGAGCAAACAACCAGAAGGTAAACTATTTTCTTAAACCTTATCTGACAGAAAAAATTGTAACTCTCAAACACTTGGTGCAAGAATCAGAAACAAAAGCCCAAATCACAAACTGACTTTAAGTATGGCTCTCATATATTTAGAAGGTTGCTGGAATAAATTTGCATGAATGTGCATTTTCTGAAGGATATGAAGTCTGAAAATTCATATGTCTGTCAGTGACTGCAATCCTCAATGATTTACTTAAAAAAAAAAAAAAAAAAAAAAAACAGATTTTATGAGGCACAAACCACAAACATGGGGCAAAGTCTGATATGTTCTGCAAAATCTGGGACAGTTTCAACTTTGCTTCACAGAAAGATGTTGACAGGGTAAGCCTACTGAATAAATTGTCCCTTTTCAGGGTGTGACCCAGGGGCACTGTCTGGTTAAGTGATTTTCTTAGAGGTACACAGTAGGCAAATGAAGATGGAAGGAATTAAACCTTGTGGCCTGGCCATAGAAATAAATTCATTAACAGTTTAGTGCTTTAAGTTCTCTGCTCTAGATACCTTCCAGGGATTTCATACAAATGCACAATAGTCTCATAAACCCAGATTTAAAAAAAATATATAATAATAAATTAATTATAATTAATTATAATTATAATAAGTTTAAAATAAGCAAACATGGAAAGCAGTAAGATATTATCATCCAGAGCCAGCCTCACCCCCATTTAGCATCTGTATGCCTCGAATTGCTATAAAACCACATTTTTATGAGGCACAAACCAAACAATATAAGGGAAACTCAGGGATGCTCTGTGATATTAGGGACAGTTTCAATGTTTTTTCACACAGTCACCAGTGAATAAATATTCCAACATATTTCAAGCAAATACGTACAACAGAGGCAAAGCTAACTATGTCTCCTGCAGTTTACTATGACAATGTTGAATTGGATTCGGTGAAATGATGGTATCTTCGACCCACGTCTGCGAAAGTGACAATGTCAAATTCTGACATTGTCGAAGTATGTCTCAAATCTGTCCTCAGAACAGGCTTTAACATGGGTCAAGATAGGGGCAAGATTTGTACTTCGACAATGTCGAGTTTGACATTGTCACCGTTCGACCTCCAGACTTCGTCAAAGTGGATTCGACCAAATCAACTTCAACATTATGATAGTACACCTCTTCTGCCATGGGCTTGCTAAGCACTTCAGTTTTTCAGTTTAAAAAATGTTCTTACTTTTAAATTGTACCAAACTGCTTGCTACAGTATAGCAAACAGCTGATACAGTTTATGCCACATATGAAGCACTAATGCACTCCATTTGTAAAAAATATATATTTTCTTTTTAAACTGTACAAGACTGCTTGATACATTGCATGCAGATGATACAGTTTATGCCAAACATGAACAGGAAAGCACTTCATTTTTGCAGTGAACATAAGTACAAGACAAAAACTGAACCTTTGCAAAGTAACTGCAATGCACTGAAGACAGACTAGCATCTGCTGACCATGCACCCAAGTACTTTTTGCCCAGAGTGACTTCCCCCTTCCCTAGATACATTAGTGGTGCACTAATCCTGTGAAGACAGATTTTAAAATAGTGACACTACAAGAGGGTGAGTTGCTTTCATCCACAGCCAACACCCTCTCTCCATCTGGTGGTTGCAATCCTTGGTAATTTGACAGAAAAACAAAAATGTTATGAGATATACACAAATCTGAACATGAGAATATCACAGGAAGTCTGCAAAATCAAAATTTCAGTTTTTTTTCATTACTTATAGATAGTAACGTGAACAAAGTCAGACTGCAGTCCCCCCACCAGGACTGTAGTTCTGCAGTTATCAATGTCATTACAACTTGTTGCCTTCCAAAATAAAAAAAAATACTTATTTCACATTGTAATGGCCATTTACAGCTATTTGTCCATCTGCAGCTCTCCACTACATTATTTAACATTGCCTATTGCTTTCCAATGAATCATGGGAGGCCAAAGAAAGTTTCAGCGCTATGCAGATTTTCCCAGGGCTTTTTATGTATTTATTTATTTATTTTAGTTTTAAGTAATCTTAAAACTAAATAAATAAATAAAAATAAAGTAGTGGTGCCAACCCATGCTGCACATGCCCAGTTGGTAGGCAGTGTGAGTATGTAGGAAATACTCAAAGTGTCTATCATTTAACTTTTTTTTTTTTTTTAAGAAAAAGTAAACAAAGCAAACAATTGTTATGTTTGGTACTTACACTAATTAAAATAAGCTTTTTTTTTTAATTAAATAATTTTGTTGGCTGACCAGGCTGGAGATGTCCACCTCAGGCAACTACCCGTTTTACCCTATTATTATCTGTCAGAGTAAATACAGTTGCCATAATAAAATATACATTCCTTACTAGCCAAATCCAGATGTGTAACTTTCACACAAAATAACAGTGGGAAGTAAGAATTCTGTTTGCCATTTTACCCTGTTCTGCTTGTTAACTTGCTTAATAGCAACTAAAATGGTGCTGAGCTACTAAGTCTGTATTACATTTTTGTCTAATGCATTCAGGTCTGTATAGTGTTAATATTTCTGAACAACCGTCTTACATTATTGTACACTACAGTGTTTCTACACAGCTCAACTAGACATACTTTCAGTGCCAGTACATCACAATGCTTGTGCAGGAGAGTTATCTGTGGCTGCATATTCTGTAACTGAGCTGCATAAATTGCTACGTAGGATTCATGAACTCATGCATTCATGTGGGTGTGAGTCTGGCATTACTGTACTCCTCAGTAAGCTGGCATCACTGTGTCATTCAGATACAATATGAGTAGTTCTGCTGCACCTCTAAGAAGAGTTTCCCCATGGTAAATGGAAGAAATTAAGATCTTCCTATATGTTCTGCACAGAGATTATAGGGGCAGGTTGGTGACTCAATATGATGGTCTGTTTAAGAAGGTGGATGCCTGGTATGATAGCTGAGGCTGAGTCTAGTGATAGGTCTGGGCTTACCTTGTTGAAATGGGATGAAGGCCCTTCTCATGCAGGCGGCTCTGACCCATTGCAGACATGAATCTCTCCACATGCTCTTATTCAGCTCCATGGTTTTAGTGATCGGTGAGTCTGTGGTGGATTGGACTGCGGACTAACAACTCAGCTATATGGAATGCCTCCTGGAGCAAATTGCTGATTCATTCAGCTGGTGAGCCACTGAATTAGGCTGCCAGGAGATGCCCAGGCCACTGACACTAGCTGCACTGGAACATCACATGATGATAGTTAGTTGTAAGTTGCCCTCTGGACTGAGCTGGCAGCTGTCCTACAGCCAGCACCCCACCCTTCACCCTGCTAGGTGCCACCACGTCCTGTTGTGATATGCCCCTTAGGTTCTGCATAGTCCAACCTTTCTACATATGCTCTGTATGTGTCCTTCCCTTGACATCCCAGTATCCTGCGTGCACAACCATCCCTGTCAGTCTGCAATGTTTTCTTCTGTAAACTCTCCTACCCAGCCCCATCTCCTTCCCTTTGCCTACATTCTGTGCCTCTAACACCTTCTGTCTGTTTATAGGAACAGGGGACTCTATCTTCCAAGCAAAAATTCTTTCCTGCTCCTTTTGCTCTTTGTCTTATGTGTTCTGCTTGTATGTTTTCCTCCATCTTCTTCTCCACCCACGTTCTTTATATCCTATAATTCCCTTTCCAACTCTGTATCTGGCTGCTTACTGAGCTTTTATTCAACAGTCATGTTTGGAACTTTGTTGCATACTGAGCTATATAACAGTACTGTAAGCAAGATTTCTTGCAGTTTTGCTGTGATGAGTATTTTCAGTGCCACAAACAGGTTATGTACCACCACCCTTGAATACACAGCTTCCTCCTTCTGTCAGAAGTGCCCATTACTCTGCTCGAATGAGTAATGCAAGAGATATCCAGATTGGTACTGTAAAGCAAATACTTCACTGCACAGTATTTCCCAAGTGAGCAGTAAAGGCTGGTCAACAGCACAACCCTAACCTCTGTTTAAATGCCAGGACTGAATGAGGTTATTAGCGTTAAATGTGTTTTAAACATACATTCCTTGAAAGTATAATAGTATATGTTTGGTCAATTTTGATGTTTAGGTCACTTGTTTTATTTCATTTGTTATTGTTTTTTAGTTTTCATACACTAGTTTTATGTTTGATGTCAACTGTGCTGTGGTGATGTTTGATTGGTGGTGAACAATCATGCGATTGGGAAAGTTTAAAATTGCTGCTATATTAAGAATGGGTATTCTCTAAAGAAGTCACATGGTATTGTGATGAAAGCACTAAGCATTTTATATTTTTATTAGTATTTTATATTAAAGTACTGTTCAACCATTTTACATGGAAGTGGATTTGTGCATGGTTAGCAACACAACCTTCCAAAGTTGCACATCCCTAATTAGTTTTGCTGTGTTGTTATATGCAGCCTTCCTCTGCTCATCACCCAGTGAAGGAACAGCAGCATTGCAGCCAAGAGTTTACCAAGCCTGGTGAAAGGAAGGTAGAAGGATAATAAAAACATAAATTTAAAAACAGACCGCAAGAGGGATGGGAGGAACAAGAAAGGAACAGAGACAAAAAAGAATGTGAAATATGGTACATTTATAACAAAGTAATGTAATGCTTGTACTTTTTTGCTTCAGTTGAATATGCAGGTGTTGAGCCAAATGAAAAAAGAGTGAAATACCTCTGGGAGGCTTTGACGAACTTTACCAATGGTAAGCAGAATCTTTATGCTTTCAGGCTTTTACCTTGCTATGCTTAACTTATAATAACAAATTCAATGTAATAAATGTGAGAACTGTCATATGTGCAGACAGAATTAAAATATCACTAAGAAGATATAACTCTTTATTTCAGTATAGTCAGAGTATTTGTAAAATTAATTATCAAATAGTACCATCTTGAGTACATACTGTTAACATATGTCCACTGAAAATGCTGCGCTCTACCTTTTTGTATAATGCCTTAATCATGCTCTAATAATTTTAGTAAATCATATGACAACAAAATAAATCCTGGTACTAAACATCAGTGTATGTACAAAAATGTATATGCCCCACTGCTACGTGATTTGTATGACAGAAATATCTTGCCAGTAAACATTTCATGTGTGTCCCAGTCTTCCAGTATTATGTATGACATAAGAGAGTGGGACAGACAGATAGCAGCAGTAAGACATATACATCTCCTACAACATAATGGTGCTTACAGTTTTATAAGAGGTGTGTGGAAACATTATTTCATAAAAGTGTTTCTGATCATCATTATAAATATAGGCATAGATGTGAGTCAGCTACTGCTGTACCCTGAGTACAGCAGAACGTATTGTCAATTACAAATAAGTTATGTGTTTCTGTTTTCAGTTATTGCACTTGTCAAAAAAAAAAGAGGGCACCATGGATACTATAAAAGAACATTTTAGCAAGAATGAAACTGGTCTATAATTTTATATAAACAATGAGGATAAGTTAATTTCCGTAAACAGAAATACGAACATTATGATCCATGAGGGTAGACCGCTGTCACATTTATACATAGTTATAGGAAAAATTGCTATAATGTACAGATGTAAACACATATGATTCATGTTCACATTGTTGTATGTCACACCAGATTGCAATAACAGCAATGTGTACATGCCATCTAGGATGCAAACAAGTAGTTTAAGAATAGATGCAAAAGTTTTTACACTTTATAAAATAAATATGAACATTAAGATGTAGACAGATTTATGTTGCAGCATTATTTAAATATTAGGTTATACTTGAGATTTTTGACATATCTGGAGAGTTCCCATGCATTTCAGTGGGGCATTAGCAGCAGCAGCAGTAAGGAATACAGGTCTTCCGGAAGGTGCATGCAGTTTTAGTCAGATGTGAAAAGGTGGTAGAAAATAATGGTGTCCTGAGGTAGAATTCTGCTTCACCAAATGTATTAAGTGTGGGATAACAGCTATTATACCATGACCCCCCATTAATATTCCAAAACGTGCACGCTGATTGGCCAGCGTGCACGTTGTAAATCGACTTATACTAATGGAAAAAGGTCCGGTCGCCCGGACTTTTTCCATTAGTATCAGTCTCTTTTAAAACACTGTCTCGCTATGTTAAAAGAGTTTAACATAGAGACACAGGTTTAAAAAAAGCAACGGAGATCTCCGTTGCTTTTTTTAAATCTGTCTCGCTATGTTAAACTCCTTTAACATAGCGACACAGTGTGTAAAAAGCAACGGAGATCTTGCTTTCTCCGTTGCTTATTTTAAAGCTGTCTCGCTATGTTAAACCCATTTAACATAGCGAGACAGGTTTAAAAAAAAAAAAAAAGCAACGGAGAACGCAAGATCTCCGTTGCTTTTTACTGTTTTGCTATGTTAAATGGGTTTAACATAGCGAGACAGCTTTAAAATAAGCAACGGACATCTCCGTTGCTTATTTTAAAGCTGTCTCACTATGTTAAACCCATTTAACATAGCGAAACAGTAAAAAGCAATGGAGATCTTGCTTTCTCCATTGCTTTTGGCCACAGCTCTGATGTACTGCGTAGGCATGCGCAGTACATCAGAACTGCCACGGATACCAGACAGCTGCGGAAGGGCAGCAAAGAGGCATTATACAATGCCATTATTTAAGAAAAGTAATTATTTATTTTCTTAGTATAATAGCAATAACCCACCCCTGGGTGTGGGTAATGCGGGATTTACCCACGGTTGTCTTTGTTTGGGCCCTCGGGCTTTGCCCTCGGGACCAAACCACGCCAACCATGGGTAAATCCCGCATTACCCACACCCAGGCGTGGGTTATTGCTATACTGACTACCATATTAGTAGGAACTGCCAGTAAACTTCATCTAAAACCCAGCTTTTTATCACCTGAATTATGAGGAGGGGGCAGGAATCACTTTTGTGATACAAAAGCTATTGGCCTGATAAGGTACATATTTTATTATTTTATTTATTTTATTTGCATTTGTTTACTGCCAAAGTCTGAATGGACAACAAAGTACTCCCCTTTCAGTGGAGGCCTGGGGAGAAAAGATCCAGTCACAACAGTTAAAATTTATTGTAAACAGTCACACCAACAATTTTACACAAGAGTTACAAATGATAGATGTGTTCCAGAAAAAAAGCACCGAGGGGAAATTATTTTAAGTAAAGAAGAAAATAGTGTGTTGGTAGGGTAGGAAAGAAAAGAAAAGAAAAATGCATAAATTCATCAATGTGGTAATGAAGGTGGAAACGATCTATGTTTAGAAATGAGTGTCAGCTGTATAAAACTGGAGGTGGTAAAACAATAACAGGAGTTCTTAGTGATACATAGATAGAACAGAAAAGGGTGAGCTGCAATGAAATTATCTTTAGGAAGTTTAGGTTCAATAGGAAATGGAGAAAAGAAGACACTGAAAGTGTTAATATTTAGGGAACGTTGAGGATGTAAGATTTATGTGGCTGATGGAATAGTAGGTTAAGGAATAGGTAGGAAGGGTACAGGTGACTACGAATAAGGACTTTATGTAGTATTAGGGTATGTTTGTGGTTTGTGATATCTGTAGGATGCTAACATGAGAAAGAAAAAAAGAGATGTAATTTATCCACAGGAAGAGGAATAGAAGCATTTCCATGTGTATTTGATATGGAGCTGTAGTTGTGTTTTGAACATTTTTGCTTCTTCCAACTGTTGCAGGAGTAGAGTTATGGAATGCTAAAGCTTGGACACAACATTAGAATACAGAGCATTGTATTGTAGGGATTGCAGATGTAAAAAAAAAAAGACGTGTCTTTGGAGTCCAGTTGTCTGTTGGGGGTAGCCTTGGAGAATGTTTCTTAGAGAAGGACATTTATCAGGTGATATAGCAAGCTGTTAGCAAATGTTAATTGTTTGAAAGTTGTGTGTTGTGGAGGTTCTAACCAGTTAAGTTGTTTAAGAGCTATGCAGTGATGTGATCTATGTGATGTACTGATGGCAAATGTTGCATCTCATTTCATATCATCTTCATCAGAGCTCCTTACTGCTTCATTTAATTCTTCTATCCAGTAAGCATCTTTGTTATGTTCAACAGTGTCCCATAAATACTTCTCCAAAATGTACTTTTTTCCCTTTTTTGGTGGTGTTTCTATTCATTCTGCTTTACTTCTTAATGCACTATAAGACCTTTTTGGGTTATCATTCAACTGCTTATTTTGTACTTTGTCTTTATATTTATCTTCATACCTTCTAAGTTTTTTTGCTTTTACTTATATTTTTAGTTTATTATTGGAAACAGTGCATGATAAATCCTGATCTGTCTTTATACTGTATGTTGATTTTAACACATCTAGCATTCTAAGGATATTTGATTATCTCTTCCCTTTTCTGCATTCTTCCAATGGTGATATTTCTTGTCTTAGTTGCTTTATAGTTTCTCTCTTCAGTGTTACCATGGTAACATTCTTTCCCTTGTTACTTTACTTTTTTGTGAGAACACTTTATATGTTACTAGTTTAGCTGCATATTAGTCTTATTCTATTTATTTCTCTTATAGCACATGAATTTATGCAGTAACCCTGTTGGAGGAATGTTTTCATGTCCTGAGTATCCTGAACTGCCTTTTTTTCCAGTCCTGGCATCAGTGCGTACACCAGGATTGGGCACTTTTGTATCCTGGGATCAGAGCACCCAGCTATTTTTTTTTTAACTTACCTATCTCAATGATATGTGCTATATAAGATATAGTCTATATATCAGTGTTGTCTTGCTGATATTTTATGAAAACAGGGTCCACCACATGAAAGTACTCAGCAAGAACTGACGATTAATTCAGTTCCAGCAATACTGCTCTCCATTTCTTGCTGATTTTATCTCTCCATTTGGACCCCCTTTTCTTCTTTCTATTCAGAGTCTACCCATGGATAACTTTGTTTTATTGCTTGGGAAATTATGCCATCCATGTGTGAATCCTACATTACCACACCAGTTGTAAATTATTGCTAAATTACATATGATACTGGCATGTGAATGACCATGTAAGCTAGAGACTGTGATTAAGGGACTCGGGTACATTTACAGATGGAAATTTCTCCTCTAATTTAGTGATGTTGCCATTTCCCTTTGCATCTTATTTGTTCAACCCACCTCTGTGTACAATGCCACTTTATGTATGTTCCTTCCAAAATATAATGTTCAAAAAGAGATTCCTTGCTAAGTTGATAGATGGGCTTGCAAGCTGAGAAGTGGCCCATGGATTACATTCTTAGACATGAAAGATTTGGGACTCTCTATATGAAATGAACATACAGGATAGCTAACATGTGCAAATACAATTACACTTAACAACTGGATAAATGGCAGTGTTAAAAGTAATAGGTTCATCACTAAACACCTCTCACCTCTTGAAATAAGAATGCAGTTTTCATAAAACATTGTTAGTCCTTTCCTGCAGCTAAAAAATAATTAAATAATTACAGTTATTTGTAAAATTACTGTGGTCAACCTTCTTGAAGCCACTGAACTAGATTTTAGTACTAATCTAAGAACCTATTAATAATTCCCTTTCCCTCTTACGTTCTTAAATTTGAAGGATGTACTCTTCAGTGGGAATTAGACTTTGATAAGCCTGTCTGATTAAATAAACAAGTAAATGTCATAGTTACTCTTTTTACTCTAAATGCATATTGCCTATATAACATACATGGTCCAGCCAGGCTGGTAACGCTTTATTAGGTAATGAGCAAATATTTTACTGTATGGTTCCTGTTTCCTATATGAGTCCATTAAATTCATCACTGAAAAAGCTTCAGAATCTACTTATTTGTCTTTAGATGCCATCCTTGACTTTTGCAGCCACATGCACTCTGATTTTTTTTTTTAAGTAATAACTAGCCTTGGTCATATCCAGCTTTGATAACAAAGCATTTCTTTACACTCAAATGACCCAGTTTTCCTGATGTGAGCACCCCTCATCACTCTACTGGTGGAGGTCCTTCTTTCTGGAGGGGGATGCCTTTCAACAACTCACACTTTTACCTGGGTAATGGTTGGCAAGACCTAGCAAATGGGGACAGTCATCCATTGCTGGATCACATTTTTTTCTGATGCATATAACTGTATCCATGACAACTGATGTGTGCCTAAATGAAGTAACAGGCTGATTTTCATTCTCGCTCATATGTATACTACAATACATACATGTTAAGAGCTACTGCATCTTGGCAGAGTCATGCACTTCTCCCTGGCCTATATGCAGATGCTAAGCATCTATCATTTGATGGTTATCAGCATTATAGTGAACTAGGCTGAGTTTTGCATCAGGAGAGGACATTTGGTACAGGCTGCTCACCCTCCCCTCCTTCCCCGACTGGGTCTAAATGTGCCCAGGTTGCAACAAAGTCTAGGTCATCAGAACCACAGTCCGAGACTTATCACTTTGCCACATGGAGTCAGACTCATACACATTTATTTGTCTGTTTGTTTTCTTTTTGTTTACTGGGACAGTTTGACTGGGTTTTACAAAAAAATAAATAAAAACTTTTTAGCAGGGACCCAAGGAGAAAAGTTCCAACATCAAATAAAACAATAATATATAACAGAGTGCAACACTAGTTTAACAACTGCACAGGATTTGTGAGTACATATTATAAATACACAGAGACTTTGGAGTTTCAAAGAATTATAAAAAATATATATATAAATTAGAAACATTACACTAACATTACACAAGTCTACATCTTTGCAGTACTAAGGAAATACTGACCTGACATTTCTGTTGATCTCCCTATATATTTCCACAAAAAGTGTATAATGATCTTGCACTTCAAATAGCCTAATTCCTTTGCACTTCAACAGGTTTTTGTAGCAATTATTACAGCACACCAAAGAGCCATCAGCACTAGTCGTTCTTCATGGAAATAGCTCCAATACTTAGTAGTTATGACCACCCCACCTGGCATGATTAAAGGGCAGTTCCCTGTGCTTTCTCCTAGTAACCTTGTGGACTTGGGCATTCTGAGGCAGTGTAGCAACTGCCTCATATACACAGACATCCCTCTCCTCTTACCTCCCAACACTCAGACTTGTGAGAGATGCACTTATATCACCAAATTGGAAGCTATGCACTCTCCAGCCAAGGCTGGACTAGCTGGTCAAGAGGAGAAGTTCAACACCTGTACCACACTACATGGAACACATAGCCCTCCAGAACACCGACTATCATAGCTCTCACATAAAAACACAAACCACACACCCACCTTCGTGGAGGCACTCAATAGAAATTTGCCCAAACAGCAGAGACCTCCAAGATAGAAACGCACTCGACCATCACAACACAGCACAAACCACAGGACACATAGTTCACCTCCACAGTGTGCCCCTCAACCTAAGCCTCTAAGGATAAACACCTTGCCCAGTACACTAATCATAGGTGACTCAATAGTGAGGCACACAGATGTCCCACTCACTAGGTTGAATAAGGAGAATGTAACTGTCAGCTGTCTATCAGATGTTAGAATCCGACACATAACACACGCACTCAGGTCACTCCATAACAAGTGCCAGTATGACTCTGTCACTGTCCATGTAGGTGTGAATGACCTGAGATGCACCTCCCTGGACTACATGAAAAAAGACATAGTGGAGCACTTGGATTATGTGGCCCAGGCAGATATGACACTAGCCCTGAGCATTATTCTACCACCACCCAGAATGATACCACAGTACAAACAAAAAATGATTGACTTCAACAATTGGCTAAGTTTCTTGTGTCATTCTAAAGGGATCCAGTATCTGTCTGCTTGGGATGACATGATTGACAGACCTCAGTGCTTTGCCAAAGATGGCCTGCATCTGTCACCCCTGGGTTTTAGGGTACTGGCTAAGGCTCTTGCCACCCCTACAGTGCCTTTGTAGGCGGTGTTCCAAAGACCAAATTAACACTGTAACAGCTATAAATAAATGCAATCTGAGGGTCATGCTGCTCAATGCTCATTCCTTTTATGCTGTGCTGATGATGTCATAAGAAGGCAGAAACATGCATGTCCACAGCTAGAGGGGTTTGGCTTTAATGGCCTGAAATTGTCAATAAATAGATGTAAAAAATGAAAGTAAAAGAAAAAGTCATGGACATTCAGAATTGCCATTTAGCTGAAACACCTGATATCCTTAAAGGTTGATTTGCATATATCCCATGAGGCCTCTGATGCAAGACGTTTAAGGTATCACACATTTTAGTCACATGAATTCTATACTGGCTTCCTAAATATTTTCCAACACTGAGCAATTCCATCCCTCTTCCCACTCCAACACACATTTTTTTTATCAAATTTCTACTCAACAACACATTTTGAGTGGGACTTCCCTACAGAAGGGCACTACAGCCCCATGTACGTATAGGTCCATCAGCCTCACTAGCCATATATGTAAAGCCATAGAATGTATCATAGCAGAATTCATTTATGCAGAAATCGGTACCTGCATGGTTGAGACCCCAATCATTTGCTATCAGTTTGGTTTTGTGAAGGGCATTTCCTATCTCCTTAACCCGTTCTTTAGCAGTCTGATGCCAAATATCCTTTTAGTTACACTCTGCAACTGTGGACATGCAAACATAGTTACCCTTCTCACTGCTTTGTTCTCAATCCTAGCCATCACTATGTTCACCTTAATAAGGACTATATCAGGGATGTTTTACCTTGTAGCCATTCTTACATTACAACTTCTCCTTCTACCATTCACATGTGAGTGGAGAAGCATGACAAAAGACTGCTTTACTATAGGGAAAGCACTCCCAGCACCTCAGAAAGGGCCCTTCCTAGGAAAGGAATGGTCAGTCAAATATCCTAAGAAAGCCTTACAGAAGCGGACCTACCTAATGCTGTATGTTACTGGAAGTAATTAGAATACTTGATCCCCCAACACCAGGGAAGTGATTTTTTGAGCTAAATGTGAGACTCGTGTTGCCTGCTAATACTTAGAACTTTTTTTGACACAAGGGGCATAGTGAATATCTTGGCTGACAATTGTATGCATGTATGTTTGTTAGCGAAGGCTAGGATGACTGAGCCAAAAATTAAACCCCTTTTCAGCAGTGCCCCAAAAAGAAAAGTTCCAACAAATGCATACACCTTGTAAAAGTAAAGCTCAATATTGATTAAAAAAATAGAAAAGTGCATTTTCTACAACACATAAGAGACAAGTAAGGAAGTATAGTCATTTCACATAAACATGGCACCATAGCACCATAGCCAGTAAAAGTCTGTTATGCACATTTGAGAAACCTGTTGGAGATTTTCTAGAACAGAATATTACGGCAGAGTTGGTATTGGCCAGTATCCAGTTTGGAAACATGAGGGCAGCATCTTTGTCTGCAGTTGTCCTCTTGGTCTGAAGTGACTGTGTCCTCCTGCATGCCTTGAAGTGGTTGTCCACTGAGTGTGAAGCAGATAAGATGAAAAGCAGGACCTCTACTTCAGAATTTATGGGTGTCTCCCTGAAAGGAGTGTATTACTTTCTGCAAAGCAGAGGGGAACAGTTACCTTAACTGGAGGACGTTCAAGTATTTTGGGGTATGTTCAATAATGGGGTAGAGAGTATAAGGACAACAGTCAGTGGCTCAGTATAGAGGTAGAGTATTGCAGGATTTATACCGGCCTGTGGTGGTGATGTAAGATTTGAATCAAGTGATGAAGCGTTGAGCTTACTGGCTAGTCTGTGCCTCCCAAGCATTTGCTCTTGAACTTTAGATACTGAGTAAAAGGATGAAAATGTGGATACAGGCAGCTGAAAGAGGTTTCTTTAAAGGGTTGTTGGACTTAGTTTCCTTGACAGAATGAAGAGCTGGACAATCCATAAGGATCTCAGAGTCACAACTCCTCCAGGTTTACAGAAGTCAGTTGATATGGTTTGGGACGTAGGTGGATGCCTCCTTGACATCTCCCATGGAAAGTACACCAGGCATGGCTCCCTGGGGAGATGTTCTGTGGAAGACCAGTGACTCCAGGAAGAGATTATATCCCTCTGTTTGCTAGCAAACACATGAAGACCCCCCTGGATCAGCTAGGGACTGCTCTTAAGGATAAGGAAGTCTGACTTGCTCTGCGCAGCCTGCTGCCACATTGACCTTTCTAGAAGAAGTGCTTTACAAAAAAGTTATGTCCCACACTACAGTGAGGTAGACGATTTTTTATATTATGTCTAATTTGTTATAATTATTTAAACCACAGATGTTTTTGCTTTATTTTTGAAGATTATATAATTATTGTTCTTAAAATGTTTTGTAATAATTCAGAGCTTTTCTCCCTGGTCCAATGCTGAAAATGGGCTTCTACCAAGTCAGACTTTCCCAGTAATCAAATGTCAATAAATAAATCAACTTTTTGGAAATACTGACATTGTAACAGTGTTAAGTAATTGAAGAAGATAAGTGATAGCAAACTCTGGAAATGGTTTGAATTCTTTTGGACAGTAAAGGAGTTTAAAGAAAATAATATGAAGGTTAGAACAAGGACCAAACTGCCTGACTTGCCTGTCTGTTGTCAAAATCTGTTAGTACTATAATGGTGTATGAAGCACTCAATGTTTCATACCAGCACTCCATGTTGCTACCTTTAGTCTAAGTTCTGATATCACAAAATAATCCCCTCTGTGTTTTTGGCAGCACCACTCTCACATTAGGATACAAAGAAATAAAAACAGACAGAGGACCTCATCTTTTTTCTGTTTAAAGTATTCTAGAAGGAGCATGAACGTTGCTTATTTAAATCTTAATTCATGCTATTTGTTTGTCAGCTACTGATGAAGATTGATTTCTATGTGTTCAACCCTTCTGTCTCGGTATTGTAATGTAAAGTACTCTAATTTACGTCTGACCCTCACATTTTATGATGTGGTGCCTCTTGGATAGATGTGTAAGATGTTTGACTAGTCTGTGGACTATGACTTAGTACTTATTTACTTGCTAACTGAAAACTCACCCAATTTTGTTTTTCTTTCAGAGGATCGCAGTCGTTTCTTGAGGTTTGTCACTGGCAGAAGTCGACTTCCTTCTAGCATTGTCATCTGCCACGGAAGATCAGAGTAAGTCAAGTAACTTTTTCTGTCATTATATTTTATTTTATTGTTGTAGTTTCCAAAATTTGTGTAAGCTAGTTCTAATATATTTCAACAGAATCATTCCTACAATATAACAGCTAGAACCAATATTTCCATAGAACCATACCTTTCAAACTTATAGTTGGTGCCCAGACTCAGGGAAACCTGTATGGACGTGAGGCATGTACACTTGGATAACCTAAGCTGTTGTTATAACAGAGCCAATGTTATATTAAATATTACAGGTTGCTTTCTGCATGAAATCAACAAATCATACTACTGGTAATAGGAGATTTTAATGGGGTCTCCATTTTTTCCCATATACCAAAAACCCACTGATAGGTTGACTTGGCATTTGCCCAGTGTTCTATATCTGTGTGTCTTTGTGAACATGAACATTTTTGTATCCCATGATGGACTGGTACTCTGTCCAAGATAGGTTCTCTGCCTTACTTCTGCTGCTTTTAGCTTAGGTTTTCACTTCCTTACAACCTGCATAAAATAAAGCAGCTATTGGAAAATGAATTATTACTGATGTAGCTTTGGTAAACTACTCCGTACAATACATATTTTATGTTTTTATTTAACCTTTGTTTACCAGGAAAGCCCAACTTGGAACAAAGCCAATTTTCAGCAGAGCCCCGGGGAGAAATGCTCCAGATGCATGTCTTTGTAATGTAGGCAGAAACCAGAGAACCCACAGGAAACCCACATGAACACAGGGAGGACATGCAAACTCCGCACAGAAGGCACCCCAGCTGAGAATCAAACCGGAGAACCTCTTGCTGTAAGGCAACAATGCTGTTGTTGAAACAGCATATGTTTTAAATGGTTTAATGGAGGACACCTGAAATGAGTCTAAGGGAAATTATCCTTATCAAATTATTAATGTGTGTGCAACTAATCTGTATATATTTAAATGTTGCTCTATAGAACAGGTTAGGTTAAATCCTCTAAGCATAAGAATAGTATACATAGATAGCTCACTGCAAAGTAAGTTGGATCTTCATCTTTGTACACTGTGATATTCAACATTACAGAACAAGATAATATTCAGCATTTAGCTCAAAATATTAAATGATATCTTACCACTGTAACCTGTTCTTCCTGGTAGAGGTACTTTTTTTCCACTTTCTTATACTATAATGCTTATTCGTGAAGTGCATTTTCATTTGATGTTTGATTAACAACAGACTTTAGTTCTCCAAAAAAGGTACATGGTGTCAAGTTAGACCTCCTAAGCAGTAAACAAATGAACAAATAAACAGTTGACTAAGCAGATAGCAACTGACTTAACTGACTATATTTATGCCCAGAGTCCTGTTACTGTTTCCAATACTGTTTTATTTCATCTCTTTCAGGTATGATACTCGGTGAGTGCACATTGTCCTAATACGAACACATCAAGAAAAGTGAACATGTATTGACCCAAGTAAAAAATATACATTTTATTAAATATTTAATTTAACAGTGCACTCTACTTCTTTGTGAGAAATCGTTTATGAGTGTAAAGTTATTTTAGAATGTTATTTTTAGGCTGTCCACACAACCTATAATAGAAACTATGTTTTGTCATTGTTCTTAGTTAACATAAGACAGGGTGGGATTGATAGGCACATATTGTATGGCACAGCAGTAATTAATGGCCATGACAAGGCTGCAGGGATACAAATACAATGTGCAATGCACGTCTTGTTATTAATAAGCTGCCCAGCTAAGAAAACTGCATCCTTTGCAGAGCCCATCTATGAATCCTAGCCAAAGTGTCACATTAAAAATGAAGGCGTCAGCAAGCAATATGTTTGAGTTATGTTTTTATTACATAGGGTCACCATTATGAAAGACAGATAGATGGCAAAAATCTTGATGTATAATAAAGTATACTTTATGACTTCAAATAGGTTGCTTGAGTTAAAATGTCGTGTTGTATACAATCTGATTGTAATGCCTTAGTTAATACACTGTGAAGCAACAGTACATAGCTGACCAAAGTCTGTGTGTTTTTCAGAGTAAGATACAGTGGCACAGTCTGTGTTATGTAGTGGCACACCCCTGTAAAATGCAGAGAAAGGGCCAGCATCTGATTCAGAAAGAAGTGAGCACTGTTACTTCAGATGTGATTTTTTTAACCTGTACCAAGGAGTTTGTTGTGCAATAGAAATGAGTAACAGTGCATCTGCACTAGACAACTGTACACTATGACTGTCTAAGAAAACTATGGTACAACAAGGTTTGATAGGTGCCTTAACAGTGAGTCATGTGCATTCATATGTAAGCATAGCTTATAGTTCCAGCAGTGGTACAGTGTTAGCATTCTGTACATGATTCACCCCTCCAACACATATAGGCAAATACATACAATTACACACACATAAACACACACACACACACGCACGCACGCACGCACGCACGTGCACACACACACACACACACACACACACACACACACACACACACACTCACCAGACATTTCTGCACACAAAGTTAAATTAGGATACCATCATATCATCTATATAAAGCAGCTGCTACTGTGATAACACCTTAGTTGCATAAGTATGCCAGCATAATGCATGGATGACAGCAGCAGGAATGACATGTAGAACTCCATATTTTTGTAACAGCAGTAATGGATTATAAAGCTCAAATGAAATGTAAAGGAGCAGCTAGCATGCAGAAAGTAGTGATCAGGATGCAGTTCAGTAAGTTTTTCAGTTATTCTAAGCATTCCTGCTTATTAGCCGGGTTGCAGTAGTTCACTACATGCTGCCATCCTGTCTGTGTTAACAACATGCATCTGTGCACCCCTCTGTTATGCTAAATGGGCACACACCATCTAGGTAGATGTACCATCTAGGACTAAGGTGCATGTTGCTACAAAACACTGACCTCCCCTCCCATTGCACATAATGTGGTACCATGGAGAGTACAGTGTACCACTGTAAAGCAAATTGTAACTGCTGCTGTGTTGTATGTCCTGTAGTGTGGTAATGCTGGCTCCCCCAAGCCTTATGTCACAATGCACCGTAAAGATCAGGGTTGCTGTACTCTGCAGAATAACTGTTGAAACTGAAGAGCTGGACATTTCTCTAAGGTTTACTGAGTTGTTATCCCATATGATTCATAATGTAGTGTATTCAGGTCCTGTGGTGTGCTAAGGCTGATCTCCCCAAACCTTGAATGTCATTGCACTGTAGAGGACACAGGGCTGCAGTACTCTACACATTAACTGTAAAAACATTTTTCTAAGGCTTACTGTGTTGTTATATCATATGATTTATAATGTGATGTAATCCTTGGCCTGTGGTGTGTTAAGATAGAACTCCCCAAACCTTGTATGTCATTCTTCTGTAGAGTACACAGGCCTGCTATACTCTGTACATTAACTGTAAGAACTGAAGAGCCAGACACTTCCCTAAGGCTTATTGTGCTATCGCCTCCTAGGATTCATAATGCTGCTGTTATATATGTGTCCTATAGTAAGTTAAGGCTGGTTACCCTGACCTTGTGTGCTACTGCATTGTAAAATAACTGGAGTTGCAGTACACACTAAATGGAGAGCTTGACATTCTCCTTAATGTGTTCTTATACTCTACAATGCACAGAGCTACTGTTGTGTACAAATTAACAGTAGAAACTGAAGTGCTGGGCAGTCTCCTGAGGCATAATGAGTTGTTATACTGTAAGAAGCACAGCGCTGTTGTGCTGATTCCAGTAGATGCATACCTGGATGTTCTCTTGAATATTTAGTGTGGAACTGTACTGTGGCTACTGTACTGTAAAATGCATGGTGTTGCTGTAATGTGCCCCCAGGTACATATCTGATACTCTTTTTACTGTACCATAAGCTGTAGAAAATGAATGTGTCATGCACCCTAATGTATTAAGCTTGATTCTCCAATTCATTTCTCAGCTGGGATGGCGTCTGTGTTCAGCCTCTATGCTGAGCTGGTGTCTGTATTGATTTATGCCAGCTGCACCTGCTTCCACTGACATCAACAAGATCTGTTAGAAGAGAACTAGTGATCCTCCACATTTCCATAGTTGTGTGTGTGTGCATGTGTGTGTGTGTGTGTGTGTGTGTGTGTGTGTGTATGTGTGTGTGTGTGTGTGTGTGTGTGTGTGTGTGTGTGTGTGTGTGTGTGTGTGTGTGTGTGTATAAAGTGGTTTTGGGCAAGGCACTTCTGATTTTGGTATGATAGCACTGAAAGGATCTAGGCTGTGAGTGAGATGAGTAAATTCATGAAAAGCCATTGTTCATAACTCAGCTGTTCAGCTGTTCAGTGTGAAGTGTATTTGAGTGTTTCTGGTGCTGGTTATAGCCCAAGGCAGCAGTGTTTATATGTCATATCCAGCTGTGGCTAAAAACCTCACATATGTATATTATCTGAGTGTGTGTGTATATCCTACAGTGTTTTTTTTACCTTGCACCGACTGTTTGCATGAGCTGCCCCATACCCATGAACTGCTTTATTTAAGTATATGTTAATCAGATAGAGGTACTTATGCAAAGACCCTTTTCAGCCATAAACCTATGAGGGGGTGCTGAAAAGCTCTAAGCCCAACCAGCTTTCTAATTTGAACATTATTTTTCCTCTGTAGTTGACAAAAGGGTTATTTCATCTCATAAAGTGACAATTTGCAGAATTGTAGCATTATGTTTTAACATTGTTTCAGATCATTGATTGAACCATGTAAACAAAAAGTGTGGAACTTTCAAGTGTTGAACTCCTAGCCATCATGAAGTTCCTATTCCTATAGAAGAAAACTCCAAAGTAAATCCATGAATGTATAATAATGCAAATATTGAGTGACAAGTGCCCTTCCTGCTCAACTGTGAAGAAGTGGTGTGCAAACTTCCAGCATGGAGATTTCAAGACCGAAGATGCAGCAAGGTCTGGGAGGCCTTCAACGGTGTAAACTCCTGAAATTGTTTACCATGTCCATGACCTGATTTTAGCAGATTGGGGAATATTAGTTAAAGGAATTGTTGAGACACTAGAGATATCCAGGGAATTTGCTGGGTTTATAATCCATTAGCAGCTGGGTATGCAGAAGCTGTCAGCCAAGTGGTGCCAAAATGTTTGAATGCCGACGAGAAAAGACATTAAGTAGACACTTCCAAGTTGGGATTTTGTGGCATTTTCATTGAGCTGGTGCCAACTTTTTGGAATGACTAATTATTGTTGACAAAACATAGTTGCACAACTATGATCCTGAGAAAAAACAACAGTCCATACAATGGAGGCAATCAGATTCACCAAGTCCAAAGATGTTCAAGACCCAAAAGTCAGCAGGAAAAGTCATGGCCACAGTGCTGTAATGACTAACTTTCTTCCAAGGGCCCAAACAGTTAATGCAGAATATTACTGTAACTTGGTGTGCTGATTAAAGGAGGCATTGAAAGATAAAGAGAAAAGGGAAGCTGCAGAAAGGAGTTCTCTTTTTGCAAGACAATGCACCTTTTCACAAGGCTGACAAAACAATGGATGTTTTGACGAAATTGGGGGTTAAGTGCATAGACCATCCACCCTACTCACCAGACCTTGCTCCATCTGACTATTTAAAGTTTTTAAATCTTAAAACGAGTTGGAAAGAGTGGCAATTTTTGAGTGATTCGGAGGTGATTGCAGCAGGGGATCAGTATTTCAGCAACCAGACTTCTGATTGTTTTTTGGCAGGGTTACAGAAACTTCAGACACGATGTGCCATGTGTGTTGAACAGAATCTACATAAAAATATTAGCAGCACATATATTATGTGCTAATATATAAAGCAGATACACCAATCACTTTTTGGACACAAAATGTCAGAAATGTTTTCATATAATGAGTTTCATGTGTGGACACTTGCTAATGCAATAGTCAGGAGGAAAGAGTAATGCTAATTAGCTATGTGCTGTCCTCCAGAAATGTCTGCAGCTCCCAATTTACTCAGTCGGGCAATTCAGAGAATCACTCATTTGCATAAATCTTTACTCTAGGAGGAAAAAGTGAATGCAATCAAAAGACGTCAGTGACCCATTCACTCATATGAAGTACTTGCATTTGAGGCAAGTTCATTTAATTTGGGAGGGTCATCTAATGGTTAAGGTGTTTGCCTTGCAAACACAAGGTGCAGGGTTTGAGTCTCACAAGGGATAATTGGCTAGGCTTACAATGGCTCCCAAGGGCAGTTAGCCTTGTACTAACCTATGAATCTATATGAGATTCTTAATGCATGAAACTGTCAGCTAACATTGATAGAAGTACATATAATTATGCAACATATAACATACAAAATATTTGGTCTACCCTGAATTTCCAAAAGGCTTAGCATGATGTGGAAGCTTTACCTCAGAAGGTTTCCACAATATTGTAAAACTTTTCAGTTCAAAGACCACTCTACCACTGAGGTTTTAACCTTGCAGGAGCATCAGCATGGAGACCAGTTTCATGGGTGGACACATGCTAATGCAATAGTCAGGAGGAAAGAGTAATGCTAATTAGCTATGTGCTATCCTCCAGAAATGTCTGCAGCTCCTAATTTACTCAGTTGGGCAATTCAGAGAATCACTCAGTTGCATAAATCTTTACTCTAGGAGGAAAAGGTAAATGCAATCAAAAGACGTCAGTCACCCATTCACTCCTATGGAAGTACTTGCATTAAAGGTAAGTTCAGCAAAGCTATTGGGGGTGGAGGATGTGTCACTGTCAGTGTGTGTGTGTGTGGGGGGGGGTCACTGTGAGTAGGTGTGTGTGTGTGTATCTGTAGGGGCATGAATGAGGCTGCATGAATGTGTGCATTTGAGTGAGTATATGTCTGCCTAGGTGATCTCACTAGGGGAGACCAGGAAAGGAATCATGAGTCTAGTTGTGATTTTGTGTGTGTGTGTATGTATCTGTCTGCCTGTCTGTTTGCCTGGGTAGTCACAGTACATTAGCTATGATGAGTCTGAATGTTGAGCATGCATGCAGGTGTATGGGTGAGTATTTCTGTGAGTCTTTGCTAGTGTGGGTGGCTTATTTGTCAATGAGTGGACATGGGGGGTGTATATATGGGAATGTCTGCAAGTGTGTGTGTGAGTCTGTGTATTTCTGTATGTTTGCATAGATGGTCACAGTATGCTAGACAAGAGATTTTGAACCCAGATGCATTTGAACTTTGGAGCACACATGCGGGTGCATGAGTGAGTATTTCTGTCAGTGCAAACAATGAGGAGGCTTGTTTATGAATGAGTAGATGAAGGGGGGTGTATGTATGAGAATGGCCAGGTGTGTGTGTGTGTGTGTGTGTGTGTGTGTGTGTGTGTGTGTGTGTGTGTGTGTGTGTGTGTGTGTTTTCATTTTGTTGGGGGTGCCTTTGCTAATGAGATTCATGAGCTGCTAGTGAGGCCACTAGCACAGACAGATCTGACAATACAGTGTTCAATTCAGAGCCATGGTAATGTGCTTGTAATGAGGTCTTTCTGAAATGGAATTTCTCTCCGTTGTGCTAATTAATCAACCCATGTTGGGCAATTAGCAGGGCTGGAGATAAATTCTCTGAATCCTTATTGTTATTCATAACAATCTTTTGAGTTTCTAACTGACGTTCATATGTGTCAGTGAAAATGGTATTATGTTGTACTGAAGTGGATTTTAGCCATTGACCCCATAGCATTTATTCTAATTTTCTGATTTCAAGTGTTGTATAAATATTCTTTCAGAATAAAGAATAGCTGTCTACATTGCTCACATGTTTTGTCATCATATTGCAAGTTGCAGAGAAACTTTTACAAAGGGCTCTCTCTGCAGTAGTTAAACTGAAGGATGGATGTACATGTGAAGTGGTATCTTGATTGAAAGACCTTAGAAGATATCAGTAAGATTTTAAAATTAGTGAGACTGACTACATTAGATATAGTAGTTTGTATTGCAAGCAAGCGAGAGATGCTCTTGCCATAACTAGAAGTCAGTTTGTGCCAGCTAGAGTGCGACAGTAGTGATGTTCTTCACATTGATCATTGCAACAGTGTCTTAGCCATATGTGCTATTTCCTGCCTAGGATTATAGCCGGACAGCTTCCAAAGCTTCAGGGCACATTTCATGCACCAAAACTGTCAAGCAGCTCAAGCTGAACTGATTAAAAGGAAAACTTGGCACAAAACTCTTCAGAGCTGTACTGCTGCCAAAGAGCACACTATTCTAAAGCCTTTGAGGATCGATGGTCGGCTTGTGCTTTCCTTAGCTGGGCAGATAAATTCCCTTTAGGGAAAAAAAAACTTGCATTTTTTTTATTTTTTACTGATGTTTTATTACTTTCCTCTTCAAGAAAGTTATTTTAATGCTAGGAGTGTTGTGTTTGAATGGATTGTATCAAGACTGTAATGTACTTTTAAACAGAGCACTTACTTCTATCAGTTGAAAAGTAGTGCTATCAAACTGACAAAACTATTTTCTGTGGAGAATTTGTATTTATTTTAATACTGTGGTGCTGCCATAGTGTTTGAAAATGCTTTTTACTGTGTTTTTCTATTAAAATAAATAAATAACTTTTACGGGGTGGTAGTTTTAGTAGCATTGCTACTTGTTTTCCCCAGGAAAGTGGCACCATTTTCAGTTGACCATGGAACAGATTGTCACTCCCACAGTCAGTGCTTTTTCCAGTTACAAAACGAGAAAGTTGAACAAACAGCCTTTGCCACCACAGCAGGCTAGCAATTTGTCTCAGATGCAGGTGGATGATGGGTGACTCTGCTGTAGCCATTTGTTGTAACTCAGACCACTCATATTTTACCCTGGATTCCTCTGGTGTAGCACACACACCCACTATGGAATGGTGGTTAGCCATGTCCTCAGTGGCTGTTGGGGTCCCCTCAATGGGCAAGGGAGAACCACTCCTGTTGGTCCTGGAAGAAGGAACACGGAAGGTTTCCCTGTTGTGTCAGAATGCTGTGCCCATCTCTGGGAAGTAGCATCTGCTATTAGTAACAGAGTTGGCTCCATTTTTCCTGTTAAACAAAACCCGGAAAACCACCACCAATGGAGAACATCAACATTTGTGCTGTAACAGAGACCTGGTTTAAAGCGGCAGAAAGTACCCTTGCGCTACCAGGCTATAACTCATTCCACACCGTTCAGCCCTGAAACATGGACCAAAGCTCCAAAGGCGGTGGTGTCTCCATATTCATAAAGGATATGCACACTTCCAGACTAGTAGCCTAGCATAACTCATCTGAGATACTTTAGGTACAACTAACATTGGGTAAGTTGGCGATCCATGTCATAGCCTGCTATAGGTCCCCAACCATGTCCCTAGATTCTCACTCCACATTCCTAAGCACCCTGAAATCTATCAAGATCTAATCCAACACTCTCTTACTAGGAGACTTCAACTACCCCTCCATCAACTGGGAAAACTACTCAAACACCAATAACTGGTCTACGCTTCCTGGAATTCATCAATTCCAATGCCCTGGACCAGCTCATTCTGACCCCCACTACAGAAAGCAACATCCTTGACCTGATTATTGCTAACATAGGTGACCATTGCCCTACACCAATAGTCAATCCCTCACTGGTCAGATCTGACCATAAACTAATCACCATGCAAATCCACATCTCACTCACACCTCCCACAAAAGTAACCAACTTGAAAAACTTCTCCAAAGCTGACTTTGGACTCCTAAAAACAGAGGTGGCTAACTTCACAGCACCCATGCCAATGGAAAATAGCTGCATGACTGCCGAATCATACACCAATGCACTGTACGAACATGTACACAAATGCATGGAATTAGTCATACCCAACAGAACCAAGACGCTCTCCTCCAAAAAAGGAAGCCAATCTGGTGGTCCCCTGCCATTAATAAATTCTACAACTGAAGGAAGAATCTGTTTCAGAAAAAGGTGGAGTCCCAAGACTGGAAAAGCTCCCTTATTAGTTTCAGCATAAAGTGAGATCCCTCATCAAATCCTCTAAAGCCAGCTATGAAGGCAGGATTGCGACACTAAAAACAATCACAAAGCCTTCTATAGGTTGTGACACCCGTGCCCTGGCCCAGCAATCAAGGAGCATCAATCCTCACTACTATCACCAGAGAGGGCATCTTATATAAGAGAAAAGGATAACAAATACTCACAGTAAAGTACAATTTCCCTTAAGAGCACACAGAGATCACAGTCAGTCCGGGGCTGGTCACTCCCTTGCTCCCCAGGTCCCCAATAAGATTTCACACTGGCACACCTATAGGGTCCAGATCTTAGCCTAGCTGGCAAGCTAAACCCTCCAGTACCCTCTCTGTCCAACCAGTGCTTCATATCCCTGCCCAAGTAGCTGACACACACACACACACACACACACACACACACACTTTGAGATAAATATGTATATAACTTCACAGACACTCCTGGGAAAGTCGGACACAGATTCTCCAGCTGTGCCCGTATACCCAGACTATATGGTAGTAATCATTACCACCACCAGCTAATAATTATCAGCTACTCAAAGGCCCTTAAAAGGGTGTCCAGTTATTACTGTGAAATATTATTATCTAATAGTAGTGCAACATAAGCAATCTTAAGGCTTTGGAAGGGATTATTACAGGATCACTTATAAGCATGGAATGTACTCTAGAGCTTACTTATCTCTACATAAACCAGCCACAGTTGAAAAGGGTTTAAAAATATTTAATAATAAATACTGAAAACACAAGACAATAGTACTATACCACAGTGCTATTCAACAGTTCAGAGATTACACAGAAACTTAAAATAATTCCGTAGTACAGTTCAGACATAACAGAAAAACACTTAGTCTAATCGTTATAGCCCTAGCTATTTTTACAAGAAAACATACTTCTAAAATAACTTACTTAAGACGACAAGCAGTGCTGAGGTTGAATATCAAGACAAAAAGGCTCAATAATCTCTGGTTCTCACTGTTTATATTGAAACTGGAGTTCTGGTAAAACCTTACATCATTTGTTTACACTTGCCTGGTTCCCAGGCCACACAGAACTGCATTTACATTCTTTTTACACTCAGAGCAATAAAGGACATTCCACATGTAAGTTCTGGTCATTAACTTTAGCCTTAAAACAATAGGCAGGATGCTTACACAAGACTCAACTCCAAATTCTAACTTCAACGGAATATACATAAAGTCATTTTAATTTCAAAGGACCAATAAAAAATGCTTGACTTAGTTTACCTTACAGCAGATGGCAATGTTGCCACATTGCTGAAACAGCATTTCTTTACATTTAAGACACAAGCCTGTATTTTACATTTATATTTACAAATGCCATAATTATGTATCAAATTCTATTTGATTAGGCTGGCAAACTTCACCCTTCTCCACCAGTCTTCACATCTCTCCCCCCTGGAGAACTCAAGCTAGTTTTTCAAGTGACCCTTGATAAACGCCGCTTGAGAGGGTTAGGTGTATCTGAGTGTACCTCATTCCATTCCCTGCTTGAGAGCTCATCTGCTTTGGCATTGCTACTCCCACTATGGTGCTGCACTGACATATCATATGCTTGCAACCCCAGGCTCCATCTTAGCAACTTGGCATTTTGCTGGCTGGTTCTATTTAACCATATTAGAGGGTTGTGATCTGTCATTACAGTGAATTTTATTCCCTACAGATAAGGCTGAAGTTTCTGCAATGCTCACACTATAGCTAGACATTCCTTTTCTACAGCTGCATAGCATTCATTTTGTTCATTTGTTGGAATACAAAGAGTTATACTGGCAAATAATATTAGATGCCAGTAGCTCCCCTGGACTAAATGAAATGGTTTCTTTAAAACCTGTTTTGAAATTAAGATCTGCAAAATTATAACATAATATTTTTTTTAAAAAATTTAACACTTTATTTTATGTTGAACGTTGAATATATTCATTATTAAAATAGGTGTATGAATGAAAAAACAGTTATCCGTATTCTAAAAATCAATTGTACCTTTTATATTAATTTTATGAATTATCACCACAAGATGGTGCCATTGTATAAATTCTTATTCATCACAGTATTCAGAAGCTTTTTAAAGAAATTTGTATCTATTTTAAGTTATATATTATTCAACATTTGTATATGCTATTTATATAACTTATTCATATGTTTTATATGTACTATTCATTTTACATGTACCACCTACTATTTGTGATTTTAGTAACATGAAATTTTACAATAGAAGCCTTTTCTTCCATATTTATGCTGTTTACACTATTTATTGATTCAATTAAGTGTACTTAATGGGTTGGAAGATTTGATTGGAGTAAATCAAATTACACACGTATATATAGGATGGATTTGATATGGTTACTTCATTCTGATGAAGTTAGCTGACGAAAACATAAAGGATAATTGTTGCAGGATTATTTTATGTTTGGAGTTTACCTTCTGTGGTTCGTGTGATTAAAGAATTGAAACATTTCAGCTGGATTTGCTGTGCCTTTGTTCTATTTATTTGCATAGCATTCCTCCCTGCGTTGGACCCTAGGACTGAGATAAACCACTGGGTGCTCTTCCCCCTCTGAAGAAATTTGGCTAAGTACAGTCCCCACCACATGTTTTGAAGCATCCACCTGCACAACAAATTATTTGCTGTAATCTGGACTGGTTAACACAGGGGGTCCTCCCAAAGCTTCTTTAAGCTTCTGGAATGCCTGCTCACATGTTGGGGTCCACACTACCTTATCTGGCCTGTTCTTCCTTCTCAGGGGAGTAGCTGTAGTACTATAACTAAGGACGAACATTCTGTAGTACCCTGCTGTCCCTAAGAATGCCCTCACCTGCTTTTTTAGTAACAGGTGCAGGCCATGCCTGAATGGCTTCCACTTTGGCAGGTTCTGGCCTTATCTTACCACTCCCCACTCTATGTCCTAGGTAGGAGACCTCTGCCATACCCACCTGACATTTACTCGACTAAATAGTCATCCCTGCCCACTGTAGTCTACCCAGCACCTCCCTGACATGCTGAAGGTGCTCTGGCTAGGAATGGCTATAGATGGCAATATCATCCAGGTAAGCAAGGGCAAACCCTCCTGCTTCTGCTAGGATATTATCTACCAGCCTCTGGAAAGTCGCTGGGGCATTCTTCATCCCAAAGGGCATCTTTGTGAACTCATACCAGCAAAAAGGAGTCACAAAGGCTGACTTCTCTCTAGCACTGGGAGTCAAGGGCACCTGCCAGTAACCCTTGGTAAGATCACTGGTTGTAAGATACCTAGCCCCACCCAGCTGCTCTAGGGCCTCATCTGTCCTAGGAATGGGGTAAGCATCCAACTCTGTGTGACTATTTAATTTCCTGTAGTCCACACAGAGCCTGGTGCTGCCATCCGTCTTTAGCACCAGCACCACTGGGGAGGCCCAGGGACTGTTGGACTCTTGAATCACCCCTAGTTCCAACATCTCCTGTACCTCCTCCCTCAGAGTCTGTCTGACTGTCACAGGCACCCTATAAGGGGCCTGCCTAATAGGACTTTGGGGTCCTGTATCCACCTGGTGTTGCACCTGGTAGGTGCACCCGGGTTTCCCAGTGAACATGTCCCCAAATTCCTGCAACACTGCTCAGATTTCTCGAACCTGGATAGGAGATAGCTGCTGGGACATTACTACCCCTTCCACTGAGGTGTCAGCCTGAGCCTTCCTGAGGAGATCAGTCCCCAGATCTCCCTCAGACTCCTCCTGCA
Source organism: Protopterus annectens (assembly GCF_019279795.1). Classification (NCBI taxonomy): domain Eukaryota; kingdom Metazoa; phylum Chordata; order Ceratodontiformes; family Protopteridae; genus Protopterus; species Protopterus annectens. The sequence continues at coordinate 1,022,850,427 of NC_056744.1, forward strand.
ATCCACTGCAAATGCTCAGCACAAGGGCCTCCCTATCATGGTAAGTTTTCATCATATTAACATGGTACAATTTGTGCCCCTGCTGTCTGCCTAGCAGTTCCACCATGTAGTTAACATCACTTACCTTTCCTACCACCTTGTAGGGACCCTCCCAAGCTGCTTGCAGTTTGCTGTGTCTGACAGGAATGAGAACCATTACCTGCTGCCCCACAGCATACTCTCTAGCTTAAGCATTCCTGTCATACCACACCTTTTTCTGTTGTTGGGCTTCTGCCAGGTTCTCCTGGGCCAAGCTCATGAGTTCCCTGAGCATTGTCCTGAGGTTTAGGATGTATGCCACAAGAGACTACTTGTGAGGTTCACACTCACCTTCCCACTCATCTCAAATTAAATGTAGAGGTCCCCTCACCCTATACCCATACAGCAATTCAAAGGGTGAAAAACATGTGGATTCATGGGGAACCTCTCTGTAAGCAAACAACAGATGGAGCAGATATTTGTCCCACTCCCTCTTAAAATGATTTGCAAATGCCCGTAGCATGGACTTGATTGTAGAGTTTAACTTGTGTACAAGACCATTAGTCTGGGATGGTTGGGGTGGTCTTCATGTGCTTCACCCCACAGGACTTCCACAGACGAGCCAGCAGGTCTGACATGACATCGACAACTCTGTCAGACACTATTTCTTTTGGGAAACCTACCCTGCTGGAAATCTCTAACAAAGCATTTGCCACCTTCTCTGCCTCCATGGAGGACAAAGCCACTGCCTCAGTGTATCCTGTAGCATAATCCACTACCACTAGGATGTACTTTTTCCCTGTTGAACTTGGGGTATTCAGAGGACCCACAATATCCATAGCTACCCTCTGAAATGGCTCCTCAATAACAGGCAAAGGCATCAAAGGAGCTCTTACCTTGTCTCCTGCCTTGCCCACCTTTTGGCACTGCTCACAGGTCCTGCAGTACCCTGTTATATCTCTGGAAATTCCAGGCCAATAGAAGTTCTGCATAATACATCTCTTTGTACGTTTTATGCCCATATGACCTGCAAAGGGAATATCATGGGTTATGGCTAGAAGCTCCAGATGGTAGGCTCTAGGCGCTACCAACTGCTGTACTCTCTCACCTCCAAGCCCTCCCTCAGGGGTCCACTCTCAGTACAGTAACCCTTTGTCCCAGTATACAGATTCCCCCTTCCTTTGAGAATCAGGTGCCTCCCTAGCTACCTGCCTCAGGCCTTGCAATGTAGGGTCTGAGAGCTGAGCCTGTCTCAACTCTCTCGTTGTAACCCTTCCCAGCTCCCCTTCCACAGGACATCTGGCATCCTCTGACAGTGGTGCCTCACTGTCAGCCTGGGTACTACTACTCACCTCTACTATTGCAGTTACCCTGTCCAAGGGAACATCAGTACCCACAAGCAACTGTGGCTCACCTTCATTCTCACTGCTACAGCGTAGCTCACTCCCTGAAGTAACCACCTCACCAGTCCTGGTTGCAAGTATGCAGTCTGTCTGGGTCTCCCCCAGGCTACCAGACCCACATGCTTGTCTCCTAGACTGACCACATGTAACTGCATAAGTACATGGTACTGCCTCATCCAAATCCTTCCCACTCAGGACAACTGCAGGATGGTAGTTCCATACCCCTGTTGTCTCAAGACAACCTGCTATTGCCATTTTGTCTTTCCCACTTACTGGCTCCCTCACCTTTGGTTCCCCACCTTGCCTCTGTGGATACCTGTATGCCACTTGGCCCCACTAGTTGCATTAAAAACATTTAACCCTAGCTCCTGGATGTGTACCTGGACTAGTGGCTTCCCCTGCTACTGGCAGATTCTGTTGTGGCAGTCTGTGCTGCCCACCATGGGATATTTTAGACCCATGAGCAGTATTGGGGGTCCGCTTCCTGTGCAGGGTTGCCCTGCTGGCCAGGTATACCTCTCCCTCCTTCCCCAACTCATCTGAAGTAGCACACTGTCTTTCATCTAATCAGATCCTCATTTCCTCAGGCAAGGTGCTAAGGGCTTGTTCCCTCACCAAAAGGTCTGCCAGCCCTTCAGAAGTGGTGACCTGACATCCACTCACTCAGCTATGAAAATAAGTGCTCAGTTCAGCAACATATTCACACACACTTTCAACTGCCTTGCGTCTATGCTCACAAAACTTTTTCCTATACATTCCAGGTGTTAGCTTAAAACATTCTAAAAGACATTTTTTTACAGCAGTATAATCAAAACAGACAGTCAGGCACTTTTGATAAAAAAGTTACAGCTTTCCCATGGAGTAAGGGGGTCAGGAACTGTACCCAGAGCCTTTGGTCAACACTGTACTATTTGCATACCCTCTCAAAGATATGAATGAAACTATCAAAATTATCCCCATCTTTAAATTACGGAAGAAATTTACTGACCTCTTGTGCTTCTGGGGTCCAGTTACTCCCTTCCCCATTACCTCCATGACTCTGGCAAAGAGTCATCATTTCCCTCTCATGCCTCCTCTGAAGCTCCTTTTCTTCAGCTTCTATCTCCAAATGCCTGGCCTCCAACTCAATTCTTTTAGCTCCAGCTGGATTTTTAAGTCCACTGCGGAAAGGTTGAGCTGTCCATTTTCCAAGGATATTGTTTCTCCACTGCCAGTCTGATTGTCCTTCGCAGAAAGGTTGAGCTGTCCATTCTCCGAGGATATTGTATCTCCACTACCAGTCTGATTGTCCTCCTGGATGCTGTTTTCTGATGCAGCTGTAACCAAGGCTACAGTCAGGTCTGCCTTAGTCAGGTTTCCATCCACCAGTCCCCTAGCCTGGCACATCTCCACCAGCTGGCTCCTTGACAGCTTTCCATACTCCTGTGCTAAAATGCTGCCTGCTCACCCTGACTAACTAAGCTAACAAAAGAAATAAAACAATTGTGATCTGAACTCTGAGTATTCACTGCATGCCTGTTTTAGAGTACAAAACACCTTCAGAGATCACTGTACATAAGCTACAGGATTCACTCTACCCACACCATTACAAACCAATTAGTATTTGCCAACTAATTAATATGTGATGTGGATGCCACCATAATGTGATGCCTGTGCCCTGGCCCAGCAATCAAGAAGCCTCAATCCTCACAACTAACACCAGAGAGAGTGTCTCATATAAGAGGAAAGGATAACAAATACCCATAGTAAAGTGCAACTTCCCTTAAGAGCACACATAAATCACAGTCAGTCCAGGGCTGGTCACTCCCTTGCTCCCCAGGTCCCCAGTAAGACTTCTCACTGGCACAGCTATAGGGTCCAGATGTCAGCCTAGCTGGCAAGCTAAAACCTCCAGTACCCTCTCTGTCCAACCAGTGCTTCGTGTCCCTGCCCAAGTAGCTCACACACACATACACACACACACACACACACACACACACACACACACACACACACACACACACACACACACACACAAACACACTTTGAGATAAGTATTTATACAACTTCACAGACACTCCTGAGAAAGGCAGACTCAGATTCCCCAGTTGTGCCCCTATACCTAGACTATATGGTAGTAATCACTGCCACCACCAGGTAATAATTATCAGCTACTCAAAGGCCCATAAAAGGGCATCCAATTATTATTGTGCAATATTACTATCCAACAGTAGTGCAACATAAGCAATGTTAAAGCTTTGGAAGGGCTTATTACAGGATCACTTATAAGCATGCAATGTACTCTAGAGCTTACTTATCTCTACATAAACCAGCCACAGTTGAAAAGGGTTTAAAATATTTAATAATAAATACTAAAAACACAAGACAATACTACTACACTACAGTGCTATTCAAGAGTTCAGAGATCACACGGAAACTTAAAATAATTCAGTAGTACAGTTCTGACATAACAGAAAAACACTTAGTCTAATCTTTATAGTCCTAGCTATTTCTACAAGAAAACATACTTCTAAAATAACTTACTTAAGACAACAGGCAGTGCTGAGGTTGAATATCAAGACAAAAATGCTCAATAATCTCTAGTTCTTACTGTTTAATTTGAAACTGCAGTTCTGATAAAACGTTACATCATTTGTTTACACTTTCCTGGTTCCCAGGCCACACAGAACTGCATTTACATTATTTTACACTTAGAGCAATAAAGGATATTCCACATGTAAATTCTGGTCATTAACTTTAGCCTTAAAACAATAGGCAGGATGCTTACTCCAGACTCATCGACTCCAAATTCTAATTTCAAAGGAATAGACATAAAGTAATTTTAATTTCAAAGGACCAATAAGAAATGCTTGACTTAGTTTTCCTTACAGCAGATGGCAATGTTGTCACATTGTTGAAACAGCATTTCTTTACATTTAAGACACAAGCCTGTATTTTACATTTACATTTACAAATGCCAGAATTATGTATCAAATTCTATTTGACTAGGTTGGCAGCCTTCACCCTTCTCCACCAGTCTTCACATAGGTATATCAAGAACCTCTATGGCAATACCCAGATTTGCTCTGAGCTACTGCAGAATGGTATCTCCTATAATCAGCCAACAGATATTGTCAACATACTGGCTGACAGATTCAGTGCCAACCTTACACCTCTCTACCCTCCTAAAGGACCAATCACAATACCGGAAGAATGCCAGGCACCCAGTATTACTGCAGCACAGGTTAAATCTGCCTTGTCCAAGGCCAAGAATACAGCTTCCATGGGACCTGGTATTATCCCTAGCTATGTTCTACATGAACTACAAAGTGAACTGGCACAACATCTGTGTGCCCTGTTCAGTCACAGCCTCACCTCAGGCTTTGTCCCTACTGAATGGCACACTGCTACAGTCATCCCTCTCCATAAAGGGGGAGAAACTACAGACCCTGGGAATTATTTCCCCATTAGCCTGAGTCTGATATGTAAAGCTATGGAGAGCATCATCATGGACCTGATTAACAAAGATATAGGAAATCTACAAACTCTAGACCCCACACAATTTGGCTTTGTGAAAGGGAGATCATGCCTGCTCAACCTGGTTGACTTCTTTGAGTCAGTCACCAGGGCTGTGGATGAAGGTAAGGCTGTGCATACAGCCTACCTTAATCTGGCCAAGGCCTTTGATACCATTCCTCACCCGGGAATTATTTATAAACTCACCAAACTAGGCATCGATCCCTATATCATTAGGTGGGTTGCAAACTGGCTCACAGATAGAACACACAGTGTGAAAGAGCGGACTCCAAGTCAGACTGCTGACCAGTCACAAGTGGAGTCCCACAAGGGTTGGTCCTGGGTCCTGTCCTGTTCAGCATCTATTTCTCAGAAGTCCAGACCAACACAAAGGGACTCTGGCTAACCAAGTTTGCAGACAACTGCAAGCTGGGAACCATTATTAACTCCCCAAGTGATACAGACATCCCAAGGAAAGGCCTGACTGAGTCCAATGACTGGTGTCGAAACCATGGCCTTAAGCTTAACATAAAAAATGCATTGTCATACCCTTTGGTAAAAACTCAGTTCCCACTACTTACCACAGTGATGGGAGCCCACTGAACACTGAAGGCATTATAAGTGATCTGGGGATGCAGGTTGACAGCAACCTCTCCTTTGACCACCACATAGCCACTGTGGTCAGAAAGTCCTTTTATGTGGCACATCTCATTACCAAGGGGTTTGCATCCAGGAAGAAATAGGTCATCGTCTCTCTCTACTCTTCCCTCATTAGACCAATCATTGAGTATAATGCCCCTTTTGGCACATACCTCACTAGACACCTGCAACAGCTGGAGAGGCCACAGAAGTACCTCACGAGGAGGATCATAAATATTAAAAATATGTCCTACATGGACAGACTCAAGAGACTTCAGCTATTCTCTGTCTCATATTGCCTCCTCAGATGTGATCTCTGCTTGACTTACAAAGCCATGTCTGACCCAGCTCTGTTATAAATGCTACATCCAAAGAAATCCTAATCCCTCCGCACCACACACTCCAAAGACCTCACCCTCATTGCCACAATCAATAGAACATGCTGGAGGGACAGGTTTCTCACCCAGAGATTGCCCATGCTCTGGAATAGACTTCCCATACATGTCAAGCAGAGCACCTTGCTTACCCTCATCAAGAGAAATCTTGATGACTGGATGGGTAGTAGAAGGTTCACCCTGGGGATCCCTCCAGTGGCACTACATGATAGAGGCACTGGGAACTAATGTTGGGCAGCATGGTGCCAGGGTACTTCTATGGACTAGGCTTGTAAAGGCTCCAGGGCCATTAGCTTAGTACACATGTATGAACCTATGAACCTATGGAGCATGTGTCTACTTCTTCTCAAATTTATTTGGATAGGAGTAGTTTACTGGTACTGGTTCAGTGCTTGATTCAGGCTATTGATCCTTCACGTACAGTAGTTTCCGGTAGAAAAAGAGGAATGCCTCCTTTCCTGAAGAGATTCAAGATTCTGACTCTGAACAGGAAGATACAGGGATTGATTCAGTGTTTTGTCCTCAGATTTCTGATCAGGATTCTGAGGAGAGCTCACTTTCTGATTCTTCCTGTGAGGGTTTCTCTTTCTCTGAGACTATTGAATATCCCAATGTTTTCAGTGGGAGAACACTGAGGTTTCTCAGTCCCATAAAAATACTTAAGTTGTTACAGAAGGATTTTCCAGAACCTACACCCATTCCTACTGTTCTGTCTGATGTAGAGGATGTGTATCTTACTGCCTGCAATTTACTTGATAGTCAGCCAGTCGGTACTAAAAAGGCAGATAGGATGTATAAAGTTCCTCAGTCTTCAGATTCCCATACCTGACCCAGCAGCTATAGCCTTAGTTGACTCCTGTGCTGCTAAGCACTAAGTTCATTCCAATCCAACTCTTTCTAATAAGGATGGGAAAATTATTGATGGGTATCGGGAAAAAAGTACATACTTCTGTAACTTTGAATTCCAGAATTTTAAATTATTAGGCTCATATGTTAAAGTTTATTGGAACAAATTGTGAAAATATGACGAATGTTTTACCTACAGTTTCTTCTTGTGAAAAAAAAATCTCCTTTAAATAACTTATTTTTTTTCTGTTGAACAAGTGACTATTCATTGTTTGCAGTGTAAGTATGTCTCTGTTGATACTTCTTCCATGGCTATGGCCACTGTTATGGTTTTAAGCACATTTGCTTTACTTCATTCTCAGAACCTTCCAGAAGATGTTAAAAAATGAGATTATAAATTCTTCTTTGGATAGCATTTTAATATTTGGACCCTGCTGCTGAAGTGTTCAAAAAGTGTGATGAAAGGGCAAGCTGATCCAGAGAATCTCTAAAATTTTTCAGCCCTCATTTTCCAAGCTGTCAAGGGGATTTTCTTTTTCCTCATCCAGTTTCAGCATAAAACAGAATAAACAGTATCAAAAGAATTTAGTCAAACAGATGTTTAAGAAGTGGCAAAACAAACTAATTTTTTTTAAAAAAATTGTATAAACAGAATACTTTCAAAGCATATTAGCTCTTCTTTTCAGTTCACTAGTAATTGAAATGTTTTTTTATCAATATGGGGGAAGTTAGTTGCATCAAAGTGTATTTGCCAAAACATTTCCTGCTGTAATAAGTGATTCATCCAATCCCCAGGAAACGCTGCCAGTTTAACAAGGAAATTAGTTCATTTTGCTTTTATGTATTAAAAGGAACTTTGAGACAGAACGTTGTTATTCTCTAAACTTAAAAGATGGTATTCTTCCAGACTTCAGGCATTTCTTTAGGTTTTGTGTATCTGGATCACATCATCAGTTTTCTGCCTTACTCTTTGGACTATTCTCTGCACCAAGAGTGTTCACAAAGTGTCTAGCTCCAGTTATAGCTCATTGCAGGCTACAGGGTATCCACATTTTTCTGTGTTTAGATGACCTGTTTATCTTTGCAGGGTCTTTTTCAAAATGTCAGAAATCTCTTTCTAGGGTGAGAGTTCTCTTACAGAAGCTGGGATTCCAAGAGAACATATCCAAAGCCCATAAATAATATGAAAAAACAACCACACTCAGGAGCTGGAAACTGCAGAAATTTTAATGTCTTCTGGTACCTTGGCTATACAAGCCTTCACAGGAATAAATTCATGACATTAAGCAGTGTATTTTATAAGAACATCAGTTAAATAATTAATCAATTAACAATATTCAAAGAGTTTTTTTAAAGAACCATGATACCTTCCATAGCCATACAATTACAAAGTGAGATTCATTTCCAAATTCAAACCCCTAGGGGCAAGTGTACCAAAATTCAATATAAATCTGCTTTCAAAGTTAAGTAGCTTTTGAGAAAAATTTCCACTATTCCTACCATCGGGTTTAGCTAATACACAGAAAAGGAATGACTCAATCAATCCCCCATGAATTGTATTAAAGTGTTCAGAAATAGGGTTATCCAGCCTATAGTTCCTCACATCACCTAGGTGCTCAAGTATCCGTATTTTTATTTTATGTTTTGTTTGACCAATATACCATCTAGGTGGTATACAACCACAACCCACAATGTATACTACCCCACAAGATACACAATTGAATCTATCTGTAGCCACATATTTTACACCATTTATTACTTCACCTGATAGATTTTTCACTTTTGAACATACTTTGCACTTTCCACACTTGAACATACCAGTATGTTTTACCATAGACCCAATATTATACTTTAAACTAAGCATTTCTTTTAAATTAGGGTATCTCCCATAAGAAAAGGTAACTTTCTTAGGAAACAAATGGCCCACTTCATCACTAAAACAGACAATGGGCCATATTATCCAAAGCACTTTTCAACACTTGCGAAAACGGGGAAAACTTTGTTACAAAAAATATCTTCTGATCAGCATTATCCCCATAATAAGTAGCCATAGATCTATTTAAACTCTGAACAGATCTACCATTAACTCGGTCACTGTTCTTAACCAACTTGTTTTCACCTCTCAATGGAAATTTCAGAATGCCCCCGAGCCATAAGTATTGTTTTAACAATCACAGAATTCATGTTCTAGAAGGTAATTTCCAGATGTATGCTCAAAAATACGCTTAAATTCACCATATGGAAGTGCCTCTATAAAGTGAAGTGGGTGTGCACTACTGGCATGCAAAAAATTATTAGTTGCTGTTTTTTTCCTAAAAGGTCTATACTGAACCCTAGTATGAATGTCTAAGTACAACTCAATGTCCAAAAATTGTATAACACTCACATTCACATGAAATGTAAATTCCAACCCAAACTTATTTTGATTTAATGCATAAATAAATTTACCAAATTTCAGAGTGTTACCTTTACATATAAAAATCAAATCATCTATATATCTATGATATAGAGTGACTGATTTATGAAAAAATTCTAGAGTGTAGATAAAAGTCATTTCAAAATAGGACATAAACAGGATAGCATAAGTTGGGGCAAAATTAGCCCCCATTGCTGTACCTTCTTTCTGTAGAAAGACCTTTTTATCACATACAAAATAATTATGGGTAAGAGCAAATTCAAGCAGCAAAATAATGAAGGACAAACGTGGTCCTTCTCCTAAAATTTTGCTAATTGCTTCTAAGCCCCAGGAAGTCTTAATGCTCATATAAAGAGCCTTAACATCAACTGTAGCCCAGTAGTAATCTTCACCCCATTCCAGATTTTTTACCAATTTACAAAAGTCATTCGTATTCTGAATATGTGAGATAACATTTCCCAACTCTTTCTTCAAAAGGCTATCCAAAAGAATCCCAACATGTTCTAAAAAGCAACCACAACTAGAAACAATAGGTCGGCCAGGAGATCCAGGATATTTTTATGGATTTTGGGAAGTGCATAGAAAAACGGGTCTTTAGGGGAAGAAATAAATAAATTCCTCACATCTTTCTGAGTTAAAAAACCCAATCTCTCACCCCTTTCTAGTAATTCTTGAAGGGCCTCATTGAAATCAGAGACTGGATTATTACATAACTCAGTATACGTATGTTCATCAGACAACAAATCAAAAACCATTTTTAAATAATGTGACTTCCCCATTATCACCAAATTTCCCCCTTTATCAACCTGGGAGAACACATATTTATCAGTTACACTTCTCATTTCTTTAATGGCCAGCCATTCAGATTTTTCTAAATTAAACTTTTTATATTGTTTCATAAATTCAACATACTCAGCCTCAACTTTTTTACATAGAGCATTTTCAAAAATGTTCAAAGACATTGAATTTTTGGTGGATAAAAAGTGCTTTTGCTGGGTAACAAATGTACAACAAGCTTACCATAACTAGTGAAAAAATGTCTTTTATCAGAATCAATAGAAACAGCATCAATAGAATCAATATCAACAATTTCACTTTCAGAGTTTTCATAATCATAAATAGAAAGTTCTAAGAGAGATTAATCCAAACTATTATTCACATTCAAAGCTATTATATTAGATGTATTTTGTGTGCTAAAATAAGCTTTCAAATGTAACTTCCGACAGAAACGTTTGATATCCAACAGAATATCAGCTAATGCAGGAAATTTCGTAGGGACAAATTTACTACCTTTCAGTAATACTTTTTGCATTTCAAATGTAATGCTAAGATCACTTAGATTCACTACATGTAAATCAGAAACACTTACATTTTCAGTAATAGAAAGTCCCAACATAGAATGGAAAAAAGTTTCATTAGAAAAAGTCCATACTTCAGTATTTTCTATTTCATCCGTTTGCTCTACCCTTCTGTTTGTTGTTCTCTCGAAACTTACCTCTATTCTGTTGTTCTGTATCAATCAATGCTTCTAGTTCATCCACCAAGTCTACTCTTTCAAAAAAAGAAACACTTTTTTTACTAGCAATAGTGTCAGTTGAAGAGACCGAAGAATCACGTCCACTACAGGATCTTGTTTCCGCATTTCTGTCATGGAACCTACCATTCTTGCGTTTACATTGGCAAGAATAGACCAAATTATTTTTAAAGTCATTAATGTCTCTGTTCAACTTTTTCTTCTTCCTCTGAATAACTTCATTTTCAACTTTCACTACTTTATCTTTAATGTCCTTCATAGTAGAATTAAACTTTTCATTTGAAAAATCTTTCAATAAAGTCTCTTGTACCTTTGCTATCTGAAGTTGGATCGCCCCAAGAGCCTTCCGATTCCGTTTTATTAAAAGTTTAAGCCAACCCAATGTGCATTGAAGTGAAACAGCTTTCCATTCATCCAAGAACTCCTTCTCATCTTCCCCAAACCGGAAAGCAGGTAATTTATCCACACAAAGACCTCTAGGTGTCACAGATAAGCTCACATATTTTTCTAGAAGACGAGTATCATAGAATAAGGAAGCTTCCTTAATCATAAGTCTTTTCAACTCTTCATACCTTCTGTCAAATGTACCATTACCAGGAAATGACCAAGGATCAAACCGAGCCAACTTATCCTCCCTTTCATGCAATAAGGTGGCAAAAAGAAATCCATTAACCTTTCCTTCAGTATTCGCCATCACTGGAAACATCACAGCTCCTTCAGTAGACATATCCAAAACCCATAAATAATACGAAAAAACAACCACACTCAGGAGCTGGAAACTGCAGAGATTTTAATGTCTTCTGGTACCTCGGCTATACAAGCCTTCACAGGAATAAATTCATGACATTAAGCAGTGTATTTTATAACATCAATTAAATAATTAATCAATTAACAATATTCAAAAAGTTTTTTAAAGAACCATGATACATTCCATAGTCATACAATTACAAAGTGAGATTCATTTCCAAATTCAAACCCCTAGGGGCAAGTGTACCAAAATTCAATATAAATCTGCTTTCTAAGTTAAGTAGCTATTCCAAGAGAACATCCAAAAGTCTTTCTTGACTCCCTCACACAGGATTGTATACCTCAGTTCAAAGGGCTTTTCTTCCACAGGAGAAATAGATCTTTATTTAGATATATTTCTAAGTTTTCCACTCAGACTACAATCACTGGGAGGGAATGCCTCAGGATTTTAGTTCTCATGGCATCTATGATTCTCGTGACACCCCTGACAAGACTCCACATGAGAAAGATATAATGGTATCTGAAATCTTTTTGGTCCCAGCATCAACTCCCTTTATCTTTCAGATCCCAGTTTTGGGGGTTTGTTGGAAGAGAAATCACTTGGTGGAGACAATAGATATCCTTAAATCAAGGTCTTTCTGTATCCATTCCTGCTCCAATGCAGCCAGTCATCACAGACACTTTAGAATTTGCTTGGGGAGCAGTTTCAGGAGAGAGAAAAATGCAGTGGGTGTAGGACACCAAGGACAGATGCAAGCAAATAAATATCAACAAGATGCTTGCCCTGACCAAGACACTCCATTCTGTGAAACATCTGTGGTCCCCAGGACCTCTTCAAGTATGTTACAGACAGTACCACAGTGATTTGGTACATCAACAAGCAAGGGGGAATCAGGTTGCACCCCCCTTTTCAGACTAGCCATGTTGGCTTGAGATATAGCTTCACAGCACAGTCTCACTCTACATGCATCCTACATTCTGTAACAGCAGAATTGTGTGGCAGAAAAACTGAGCTGAAACAGGTTAGACCCTCGTGAATGGAAACTAGATCCAGAGATCTTCCAAGATTTGAACAATCAGTAGGGAATTCCTTAAGCAGACCTCTTTGCTTCCACTCTGAACAATCAACTGGAAAACTCTCTTCCAGGACTCTGCAAGAAATCCTGGAAGACAGATGCTTTTTCTTTTCTTTGGACAAGAATATTCCTGTATGCTTTTCCACCATTTCTACTAATATCCAGGGTGCTTCTGAAGATTCAGAAAAATCCCCCAAGATTATTGTGGTAACGCACTTCTGGCCCAGGCGACCATGGTTCTTCCTTCTTTTGGAAATGGTCAGGGGTAATTACCACAAGCTTTCTCTCAGAATGGATCTGCTCACACAAGAATAGGGGTGTTTAATACACCCCGACATAAAGTCATCTTTAATTGACTGCCTGAATGATAGGATCTTAATTCCTTTTAGGCACCTATTTTCTGAGGACATGCAGCAGGTGCTGATGAAGGCAACAAAGCCTGCTACTAGAAAATCATATCAGCAAATGGAAAATGTTTTCCAATTGGTGCCAACAACATAACCAGCACCTATTAAAGGCTAGTTGTTCTCTGGTTTTACAATATTTATGTGAGTTACTATTCTATAGCCTTTCTTATTCTTTTATCAAGGTTCATTCATTGCCCATGGATCCTCCTCTTTCAAGGCAGTCACATGCTAAAATGTTTTTGAAAGGGGTTTTGCATAAGAGGCCTGCAAGTAAACCAGTGGCTCCTCCTTGGGATCATAATTTTGTTTTAGAGAAGCTGATACTTGCTCCACTTGAACCAGATAAGCTGGCTGACTTGAGGTTCTTAACATGGAGAACAGTTTTATTGATTGCTGTTACCTGTGCAAGAAGGGTATCTAAGTTGTAAGCTGTTATGGTGAATCAAGGACCCTGACTTCTTTTATGGCTTATTGGAAAGGGTTGGGTTCTAGAAACTGGTACTTGGTCCTATGTATGTACTTTTACAAAGTACTACAAGCTTGATTCCTTCTCTAGGTCTAGAGCATACTTTGCTAGGACCATTCTCCAGGGGCTCCTGGATACTTCTCCTTTCACCTCCCAAATGTAGTTACCTATGGTAATCTACCCATATAGCTAAGGCTACTGTGGTAGTGATCAATATGAAGAACCTAGTATATATGTATAAGCTGAACTTACCAAAAAAGTGGATGTTCAAATGCTCACTGCTACAGTAGCCACTTCTTCCCTTCATTCCCCCCTTGTTTTTTTTTTATTTATTTTTTATGCCAGGCTGTGGACATTTATTTTTTGTTATTCCTAGACTTGTCCTTTCAGGGCCCAGCCTCCCTCTCTCTGCTGGCAGGAAAGCTGTGAAGGGCTTCACACTCAAACTTGTCTTTTAGTCAGCTTGGTTCGAGCTGCTTGACAGTTTGGGTGAAATGAAGGTGCCCTGAAGCTTTGGAAGCTGGCCAGCTGTTATATCCTTGGCAGGATATAACCCATATAGCTAAGGCTACTGCAGCAGTGATCATTCAAACATGTACTGTTATGGTAAGACAACTGTACTTTCTTTGTCATCAGAGAGTCATACAAATTTACATAATTTATTGATTGTTCTTTAGATGACTTTGTTATTATTGGGTGAGTTTATGGCAATTACCAGGAGGGCATACTGTAGTTTACTTATATTATTTATACTGTTTTTAATTTGTATGCTGCAAGGTTATTTCTTGGAGCATGCACAATGTTCTGTCAGTTTTTTTCTGATCTGTGTTTCTGCTAATATTTTTAATATATATCTATTGAAGTTTCAGTTAACTTCAGTAGATTCATGCCACAAAAATACAAAACTACAACTAAAAGATGGCTAATTGCAGGGTCATTCCTTCAGTTTCAAAGAGAGTTGCAGCACTAGATTCCTCATTCAGAAGTACTTCAGTCACTTAAACAGCCAAAGACACATTGCAACACTCTTTGTTTCTGAAAAAAAAAATCAACAAATGTTATGGGCATGACAGTTGCAGTACATTTAATGATGTGATGTGTATGTCTAATCATTCTGGAGGTCAAGACACACTTCGCCACAAAAAAAAAAAAAAATTCAATGCTTTATCTGACATGGACATTTATGTATATGCGACCTACTGTAAATACATCTAAATAAGGGTTTACTGTTGAAATTGCGAAGTGCCTACAGTCGAACGGCACGTGTTTGAAAGGCACTTTTCCAATGGGCAGAATGCCAAACCAGAAAACATTGACTACACTATTAGCCCAATAACATACCTTTGTTAGACTGCACAAACAAATTTTTGCTTTTCTATAGCCAGTTTGGCAGATATAGGCATCTTGGATAATGAAGCAATTGTCTCATGTTTACTGATAACCACTTAATCCTTAAAAAATCAGACACCGTATGTGAGAGGTGTAATTACAGAATGACACTGGAGGCTAAACGCACACATATAATTCCATATCAGGTTGTTGAAACAACACGTACTACACCCACCTCACATAGCAGCACACACAACACACACAGAGACAAATGCATGCTGAGGCATGTAAAAGCAATCTTCCTAAACAACAAAGATCACCTAGACCATCTGCCATTACAACTATGCCTCAGCAAGCCCAAAGGTGCTCAGAAAAACAACACCTAACACTACATGTACTGTCACTCAATGGCGCCCCAACCACTAAGCCCCTAAGGCAAGCAAACATATTTCCAAGGACTCTTGTCATAGGGGACTCCATTGTAAGATATACAGATGCCTCTTTAACTAGGCTGAACAAGAAGAAGATATCTGTTAGTTGCTTATCTGGAGCAAGGATCCGCCAAATCATGCATGGACTCAAGTCATTACGCCTATATATCAGTATGATTCCATCATAGTCCATGTAGGTGTAAATGACCTTAGATGTACCTCACTGGACTATTAAAGGAGAGACTTTATGGAGCTTTCAGACTACGTGTCTCAGGCTAGTATAAGCCTGGCACTGAGCAGCAAATTACCATCTCTGAGGATGATTCTACAATATGAGCAAAAAATGATTGATTTCAACAACTGGCTGTCTTTCTGGAGTCATTCTAAGGGTTTCTACTATTTGTCAGCTTGGGAGGACATAATCAACATACCATGTTCATAGGTTCATAGGTATGTACTAGGCTATTGGCCCTAGGACCTATATAAGCCTAGCCAAATGAGGTTCCCTGGCTTTTGCCACCCAAGAAAATTATTTTCCCTGTGCCCCTGTCAAGTAGTGTCACAGGGGTGAATTTCCTGTTTCCCATCCAATTGTCAAGATTTCTCTTAAAGAGGGCTAATGAGGAGCTCTGCTTGACATGAATGGGTAGCCTGTTTCAGAGCATGGGAAGTCTCTGGGACAGGGATCTATCCCTTCAGCATGTTCTGTTTATTATGGCGACAAGGTTTAGGTCCCTGGAGCATGTGGCATGGAGAGATTGGGATTTCTTTAAGTGTAGCATGTCCATCAGATCTGGGTTAGGCATGGCTTTCTATGTTACGCATAGGCCACCTCTGAGTAGGCGATATGCGACAGAGTAGAGCTGGAGTTTTTTGAGACGGTCAGTGTATGGCATCTGTTTGAGGCTGATAATCCTTCTAGTGAGACCTTTCTAGTTGTTGCAGATGTCTTGTGAGGTACATGCCAAATGGGGCATTGTACTCTATAATGGGTGTGATGAGGGATGAGTAGAGAGGAATTATGACCTCTCTTTTTCTGGAGGAGAACCCCTTTGTGATCACGTGTGCCACATAGAAGGATTTCCTGACTACTGTGGCGATGTGATTATCAAAGGAGATACTACTGTCCACCTGTGTCCCAAAGTCTCTTATCACACTTTCAGTGTTTAGTAGGCTACTGCCTATGTGGTAGTTCATGGGTACAGTGTTTTTCCCAAAGGGGATGACAATGCACTTCTTGGCATTGAGCTTTAGGCCATGACTTTGACACCAAGCATCAGTTTCAGTGAGGCCTCTTTGTAGAATGTCCACATCCTTAGGCGACTCTATTATGGCTCCTAGTTTGCAGTCGTGTGCAAATTTCATTATCCAGAGACCAGCTGTATTAGCCTGGACTTCAGAGAAGTAGATACTGAACAGGAGAGGACCCAGGACCAAACTCTGTGGTACTCCGCTTGTCACTGGTCTGAAGTCGGATTTGGAGTCAGCTACTTTCACTCTGTGGGTTTTGTCAGTGAGCCAGTTGGCCACCCATCTTGTGACATATGGTTTTATGCCTAGTCCAGTGAGTTTATCTATAATACCAGAGTGGAGAATGGTGTTGAAAGCCTCGATGAGGTCAAGATAGGCTGTGTGCACCACCTTACCCTTGTCTATGGCTCTGGTGACTGCTTCAAAGAAGTCAATTAGGTTTAGGAGGCATGATCTACCTTTTACAAACCCAAACTGAGTAGGGTCCAGAGTTTGGAGGTTACCTATGTCTTTGTTTATAAGGTCAGGGATGATGCGTTCCATGGCCTTGCAGACCAGACTCATCAGGCTAATGGGACGGTAGTTCCCAGGGTCAGTGGTGGCATCCCCTTTGTGGAGTGGGATAACTGTTGCTGTGCACCATTCCATAGGCACAAATCCTGAAGTGAGGCTATAGTTGAACATGGTACTTAGGTGGGGTGGTAGTTCGTTCTGTACTTCATGCAGAACGCAGCCGGGGATGATGTCCAGTCCCATGGATGCTGTGTTCTTGGCTTTGGAGAGTGCAGTCTTTACATGTGCATCCATGATTACAGTGGCTTTGCAATCTTCCAGTCTGGAGATGGGCTCTTTGGGGGGTGAGGGGGTAAAGTTTGCATTGAACCTGTCTGCCAGGATGTTGGCAATATCAGTTGGTTCAGTAAATGTAGTGCTATTGTGCTGTAGTTCCGAGCAGATCTGAGTGTTGCCATTGAGATTCCTGACATAGTTGTAGAAAGTTTTGTGGTTGTCTTTAGAATCCATGGCTATTTTATTTTTTTAACTAGCTTTGGAGGATTTTATGAGGGATCTTAACTTCTTGCTGAGGCTGACCAGGGAGTTTCTGCAATCATAGGATTTTACTCCTTTCTGCAACAGTTTCTTCCTTCTGTTTTAGAGTTTGTTTATGACAGGGGTCCACCAGATTGGCTTCCTTTCTTGGAGGATAGCATCTTGGTTCTGTTGGGGATGGCACAGTCCATGCACTCGTGTATGTGCTTATACAGTGTTTTGTATATGATTCAGCAGTCGTGTCTCTATTTTCCACCTGTGTGGATAATGTGAAGTTGACCACTTCTGACTTAAGAAGCATGAAGTTGGCTTTGGATAAAATTTTTACAGTGGTTTCCTTAGTGGGGGGTGTTGCTTTGCCAAGGATGGTCTGCACCTTTTCCTTCTAGGCTTTTGAATACTGGCTAAGACTTTGTCTGTCCCCATAGTGCCTTTTTTAAGCAATGCCAAATTGACAAACCTACCAACATAGCAAAATCAACTCAACAGAACCTCAAAGTGCTACTGCTCAATGTCAGGAACCTAAATAAAAAACTATTCTCCCTCCAAGCCCTCCTCACACTCTAGAGTACAGATATCTGTGCAGATAGTGAAACATGGTTTAAATTGAAAGAGAATACCCTGTTGGTGCAAGGTGTCAGTGCCTTTCACACTTTTAGACCAGCAGCTGCACAGAAAAGGGCTAAAAATGGAGGTGTCTCAATATACATCAGTAACAAGCATACCTCTAGGGTAGTCAAACAAAATGACATGCTGGAGTTCCTCCACGTGCAGATCGCCATGGACAAAATCCTGTACCATATCCAAGCCAGCTGTAGGTCACCCTCCATGTCCTAAGAAGCTCACAATGCATACTTGGACCTACTGGAGACATTTACTACCCAACCTAACACCCTACGCGTAGGAGACTTTAATTACCCCTCTATAGATTGGGAATCCTACATGGCTTCAAATCTACAGACACAGAAATTCCTGGACTTCATAAATCAAATACCCCTGACCAAACAATGAATACTCCCACTAGAGGCTCCAACATACTGGACCTAGTCCTTTCAAATATGGGAGAGTGCTGCACGTCACCAAAGTCTCATAATCCCTGGTAAGGTCAGACCATAAAGCTGTCTCCTTTAAAATCAAAATCAACTCTGTAATCTCATTAAAACCAGTAACAGTGAGGAGCTATTCCAAGCCAAATTACCTGTTATAACTTGCTATAACTAGGCAGCATGTACTGTTTCACTCACTAAATCCAAGAACACAGCCTTAGTGGGCCCCGATAACATCCCAGGATGCAATCCGACTAATTTGAAATATGACTTATCAGGACCCCTGAAGTCATTATTTAAATATAGTCTTAAAACAGGCTTTGTGCCACATGAATGGAGGACTGCAATAGTCATTCCTCTTCATAAGAGAGGACCTTCAACAGATCCTGGAAACTACAGACACATTAGTCTGATTGGTCTTATTTGCAAAGCTATGGAAAGAATTATCATGGAATTATCAACAAGGACATAGGAGACCTCCAGACACTGGATCCATTCCAATCTGGCTTTGTCAAAAAAAAGTCATGCTTACTGAATCTGGTGGACTTCTTTGAAAAGGTCACTAAGGCAATGGATGAGGGGAAAACTGTACATACTGCATACCTAGTTCTTGCTAAGGCATTTTGATACAGTACCCCACTTGGACATTGTCAACCAGCTTACAGAACTAGGTATAAACCCCTTTATAACACACTGGATAGCTAGCGGGCTCACTGATAGGACCCAGAATGTTATAATCAGTAAGGCCACCTTCACGAAGAGGCTGTTCACCAATGAAGTCCCCCAGAGTGATTAGGCCCACTCCTATTTGGCATCTACTTCTGAAATATCAAAGCCAATGCCAAAGGCCTCTGGCAAACGAAGTTCACAGATCATTGCAAACTCGGAGCAGTCATTGAATCCTTGGAAGATAAGAACACCCTTCAGAAAGGTCTAATACAGACAAACACTTGATGCCAAAGTCCATGGCTTAAAACTCAGTACCAAGAAATGCATTACCTATTACCTTTTGGGAAGTCTGCCACCCCAGGTAACTACATCATCAATTAAACACCCTTAAAAGTTGATTCAGTATTAGGGATCTGGAACCTCATGTAGATAGTAAGCTAGCCTTCGACCAACATGTGTTAAAGGTAGCAACAAACTCATTCTATGTTGCTCAACTTATAAGCAAAGGCTTGGCAACTAGGTCCAGAGAGGTCATTATACCACTGCACACAGCCCTCATCAGGCTCATCAAAGAGTATAATGTCCCCCTTTGTATGTACCTGACCATATGTATGCAGCAACTGGAATGTCCACCAAGGTTCCTTACAAAAAGAATACAGGAAGCAAACACAATGTCCTATGCTGACTGCCTCAAAGCCTTGTCTCTTACTCAGAATCATACAGACTTCTGACAGGTGATCTTTCCCTGGCATACAAGGCATCCCTGTATGCTGTTTTGATGACCCATTTGCACATCCACCAATCAAATGGCACCAGGAATACTAGATTAAAAGACATACATTTTGTTTGCAATATAAATAGGACATGTTGGAGAGACAGATATGTTTCTCAGAGATTTCCCATTCTTTTTGAACAGGCCTCCCATCCATGTGAAGCAGAGTTCATCCCTAACCCTATTTAAGTGCAACTTGGACCAGTATATGGGTAATTGGAAATTCACCCCACTACTATGTCTGTGATGAACAGAGGCAGTCAGTAAATCACCCCTTTTAAGGGTCCTATTGGTCAGTAGCCTAGTAAACACCTATGATGCTATTTAGACTCCTAGCATGGTGGCTACATCAGAGAAGTTTTGGTACTGAAGCTCTCTGACAATTAACAAGCTCATCAGATGGTCACATGAAGTCAGTAAAGTCTTTATAAAGTTGAAGAAGAATCTTTACAAATGTACTCTCTTTCCAGAATCTTCTCCTGCTCTATCCAGTTTCTGCTCTTTGCCCTGCATAAGCTAGACTAAATGGAGCAATAATTCCACCTAATCTCCTTTGACATCAAGGAAATTGAGTCAGCATTCAGCAACATGCCAAATAGAAAATGCTGGGTATAGGCAGACTGTATGTCAGTACTTATAAGCTCAGTAGACTATCACCCTTCCAACCATTCATGCAGATATCTATTGAAGCCATAATGTTGGGAAGCCTCCCACAGTTTGAGGAAATCTAGGTAATGGTTGTCCTCCAGGTAAAGAACTAACTCCCAACACAGGTCATTTAACATTCAGTTTCACAAATAAGCACATATTTAGCCATGATTTCCCATCTCATTCTGCCCAAGTTAGCACCTCCTACTAATGTGGGGGTTTATAGCTGACAGGTCAAATACACAGCACCTCTCTCCTGTAATCAACCTCCTCCAGTGGCCAAAGACCAACCGAATCCTAACACCAACCACCTTCACAGTTTTTGAAAAGGATTTCAACTCTGTGTAATGGGGGAGCCACATGAGACAACCTCCTTCAGTCTAGAATATCTAAAGAGTTTATTCAAGTTAGAAGATCACTGTATAAGCCACTGGCTGCCACGGAAATTTTATCTTTCCCTGTAGGCAAGAATATCATCTTACCCTGTATCTCTTCATTGTAACCTTTAACCTCCTGCTTAGGAAAGGTCCTTCCAGTAGAAGTTGGTATAGGTGGGAATGTTTGATCTGCAAGCCTAGGGTACTCATGTTTGCTGATGACTGTCTACTGCTGAATACTGACCCGATTTAGAATGCACTGGCTGCACTGCCTTACTTGAATCCTTTAGCACTGCACTGACACTTAGGATCAGCCTGGAGAAAACACTGTTGGCAAACTCCCAGTCAGCAGCAATAGATTGGACCTACTACATTCTATAGGCAAGGGGAATACCCCCCCCCCCCCATTAATTACATAAGGATCCAAACAGCAGCCATTTCATTTAAGATGATTTGTAAAAGCTTGAGGACATCTGAAGAGGACTGTGCAATTTAGCCCACACATGGTAGCTGATCCACATTTCCTTAATCAGTAAAAATAATTCACTAAAGCTAAGCTTCTTTTCCATTGTTTTGTAAGTTATGCATCACATCCCCCTATCCAGTATGACTTGTGGTTAGGAAACACACAAAAAGGATTAAGTCCAGCATGCAGCAACAGATGAGGGTGGCTATGGGCTGCCCTCCCTTTAACAATATGTATCTGCATTCATCATCTGAAGATTATTTACCTACAGCCATCAACCCACACCTCTGTGGAGCAAAGTAGAAGCAAAGTGGCTGTAAAACAACTGAACCATAGCTAAGATTGTTGTTCTAAACACTTTCTCTCACTTTTCTTAGTTTTCTCTCAGGCTTATACTGCAAACCAGCAGATAATTTAGAAAACCTTTGTGTTCTATCATTCACTCACATGCAATATACAAACCCACAGGCAAGAGGGAGAATGCCAAATCACTTGCTGTATGTCTTTAGGAGGTGGTAAGAAACAAAAACACCTGATGAAAACCCAGCTGGAGAAAATAAGGTTATGGAAATCCCTAATAGAAAGCATCCCTGCTGAGAACTGAACCTGAGGACTTCTTTTTGTAAGGCAGTAATGCTACTTCCTGTGCCACTGTGCTGCCCCTAAATCTATAATACTAAATATTTCATTTATCATGCAGCAGACCCTCACTATTTCAAACATAGACATAGTTTAGATGTAGTCAAATTATAATCCCACAGGACCTTCCTGCAGCAATCTTTTTAACTTCTGACCTTCACTTCAATTAAACATATCTGCTGTAAAATTTAACCATCTCAGCTCTTCAAAATGTAAATATGAAATCAAAGAACAACAGTAAACTCTAGGAAAAACTCAGTAAGTCATCATTTTCAAACAAATATCAGTATAAACTCAAAACCAGCAGAACCAGAACTCGGACACCAGCCACAAGTCAAGAAGATTGAATTTATTTCTGGTTAAGCTCTTTCTTCCCTTGGTAGGGACTTCTTCAGAACAGTAATACAAAAACAACCCAACCCTTAAATACCCTTGTTACAAATTAATGATGTCAAACAATTAATTAACTTAAAAACACTTTGTTAAAGTAATACGTGCACAATGACCATACTTACAATAACACACACCACCTCTACTACCATGGGGTTTAAAATGTGTCATCATTTTCCCTAAAGCAGCTCTGTTTGTAGATCAACATAATGTCTATATTAAGAGTGAGTAATTATTTTGTGACCTAGTTTATCAAATTTTTGTTATTTCCCATATGTAATAATAATACACAGGATGTATTCAGCCTCTCACTCTATGTGGTATAAATTAGAACCTTAGAGCTCAATATATATTTAACCTCAGAAGCTGTATTTCTTTTTTGATTCCCTAAAACGTACTATTTTAAGAGCTTTGGCACTGACCCTGTGTGAGGAATTTGGATCAGCCAGAAGGTATGGATACATGATATGAGAAGACTGCAAGATCCGAGACTGAGCTAATATGCATCAAGTATTCTGCCCCACCCCCAGTGGGGTTAATTAAGAAACATAAGCTCTATTTATGTGTGGAAGCATTAGTGCGGCCAGTGTACAGGTTTCCTTGTACAATGAACATGCAAACACAGTATCTTCGTGCCACTCCACATATAAGAAGGCATTACATGTGGATAATTAACCTGAAAGCATTGCTACATAGAGACAGATTCCTTGTGAGATGGTCAGTTAATCTGGACTTTGCAAAACAAGATCCATGACTGAGTTGTGTTTGCCTGCCACTAGGTCACTTTAGTTTCAGATCTTGAAATTTAAAATGTAACTGTATAAATTCACTCATGAGTTCCACAGAAAACACTGATTTTATTTTGAAGGTAGGCTTAATACCCAAAGTATGGGAAAACAGAACATTTGATAACTTACCCTTATCAGTTATAATTTAATCTTGTAGGGATAACAAAGGATATTGTATCAACTGGGGCAATTAGTACCCATTGCTTAAACTTAGATCCTCCTAGTAATTTCTCTGTCATTAATCTAAATGTCCTCTCTAAATCTTTCTCACTGCTCTATCATCAGGTTTCAAAGGTATCTGTCTGGACATCAGCAGACTGTTCTTTTGCAACACCAACTTTCTTCTCTCCTATCAGTTACCTTAGGGATCCCTCAAGGCTTTATCCTTGGACATTTACTCTTCTCCCTCTTTACCAATCAACTTCACACCTCCACTCCTCATGCCTCTGTTATACAATATACAGATGATTCCACCCTTATACCGCGGCAGGGCTAGCCAGATTGTCACTGTTAAAGTGAGACCCCGATTTCATGTGCAAAATGGGAAAAAGGGGTTGAGGATGGATGGATGGATGGATGGATGGATGGATGGATGGATGGATGGATGTCCAGCCTCCTCCCTAAAAGACCTCCACGCTACAACTCAAGATTCATTCCTATCTGTAGAAACATGACTGAACTCACAACTCATTCTAAACCCCAATAAAACAAAACAAATTATTTTTTACCCCTCAAGATCACTGTCTTCTCACTTAACTTTCAACTTACAGTACAAAAATAAAACCATTATTGCACCAGTAACACATACAAAATTGTTAGGTATCGAAATTGACAATAATCTGAAATTTGACATCCATATTGCACAAACTATTAAAAAAGTTCACAAGAAAATAAGTCTTCTATACAGAAACAGGCAGTTCCTAACTAGATCCACAAAAGCTACTATTGCCTGTACACACCTCCTGTCAACCTCTTATATGCCTCCCCAGTACTAATCAGCCTTCGTAAAACTGACCTTACAAAACTTGAATCCTGCTACAATAAAATTGTCAAATTTGCTACTGATTCCTCACATAGGTCACATCATTGCACTGTACTATAACAACTTAACTGGCTTGAACTTCCTCAACTACTTCATTAAAAACAACTTATCTTTACCCACAAGATCCTACACCAGCCAGATAAAATCCCTGCTCTCAACAATATAATACAACCATATACCACTATTAGACCCCTACACTCTAATAACAAAGTTTTGTTAAAAAACACCAAAGCTAACAACTCAGCTGGTGATTCTTTCTTCTCCAATGTTATTCCTAAACTGTGGAATAAACGTCTATCCAATATTTCCTCTATCTGCTTTTTAGCACAATTTATAAAGCTCCTAAATTCTTACTTTACAGAAAACTAGCTTTGTTCTTGCTATCATCCTGGATAATTCTGAGATCTTTATATCTAACTACATCTATCATAGTTGTTGCTATTTTGTAACTTGCTTTCAACTTGTCCAAATGCTACTATTGTTCTTTTGTTTTTTTTGCTTCCATTAGATGTTATTTTCTATGTCTTATCCTTTTTTGAATTGGTATGCTTATTGAATTATTGTTATTTTATTCACCACAGTGGTGCAGCAGTAGCATTGTTGCCTCACAGCAAGAGGTTCTCCCATTCGATTCTCGGCTGGAGTGCAGGGAGTGCCTTCTGTGTGGAGTTTGCATGTCCTCTCCGCGGTTGGATGGGCGTTCGAAAGACATGCGTAAATGGGCTTGCCTTTGTTGAAGGTTGGACGTCAAGCTGGCACCTCAGCGTTCATGAAAATCTACTGCCAATCATTAGTGGACCGGAGTTCCATTATGGTGACCCCTATCTGGGAAAAGCCGAAAGACCAACAACAACAACATTGAATTATTGTTATTTTATTTATCATATCTACATGATTATACTATTTACTGGAGCTTAACTCCCTGGGCCTCCACTGAAAAAGGACATGGGTCCAGTCGGACTTTCCCAGTAAACAAATGTAAAATAATAATAATAATTAATACAATTAAATATTTGATAATACAAACAAATGGTGTGCTAATTAATGAGCAATGTTACTAGAAATATGTAACATTTAGAAACTATTCATATTCTGTTTTAAATGTTGCTGTAGTATTGACCTTGTAGTTGTGTGAATTTATGCATAGACGGATATATGGCTATTATGCTATAAGTAGATGAGCTTTTGTGGTTGCTTGAAGAGAGTGAACTGACTTCACTAAAAGTCAGCTTACCAAAATTTTCAAATATTGTAGTTATTAAAAACTACATAATTTTAAATACAGTGGGAAATCAAAATGCCAAGTAAAGAAAATGTTTAAACAGAATACACAAAATTATTCTAATGTGATTTTGCAGAGGAGAAAAATGTTCTACAATGCCCACACCCTTAAAGAAAAGAACACTGAGATTGCACTTAAAAAGAAAAATTACTTCAATTTCCTCTTCCTCAAAGTTGTAAGATCATATATTTGGTATATTTAAGATCACATAGTGTGGAAGGTTCTGATTATAAGATTATATATCAGGTTCAACAACAGTGCATTTTGATATATGTTGTGATTTAATATATTCTACACTTATCCTGCTGTAGAGTTCTGCTGGACTGGGATAGATTAATTGTTCTTCACTGGAGACAACTTTATTTAATTTATGTAGACCTAATCTTTCTCATGACATACTAGAAACTGAAATAAGTAAACACTGTTCATTCAATCTAACAGAGGGTGGCCTCTTGTAATACTTGAATTTGCCTAATGTTAGACGTGGTGAAACCCTAATGATCACTAGTTGCTAGTGCACAGCATGAAATCCCCATTGGTTTCTAACACTTCAATTTACTGTCTAACAGCAACACCACTGAGTATTGTTGATTTGTAACTCTAGTCTCCTTATAGTTGGTGTTATATTGGGAGGCTTATTATTGATTGCTCCTGTCTCTTCTACATTGTTTGCTGTGCTCTGATTATGCCATGTTAGTTGTATGGTTTTAAAATAACCACTGTGTGTTTTTAATTGTAACTCTGTGCAACAAATGGACATGCAGTATATGACAGTACAGTGTACTTTAATATGTGTGGCACATTTGTTAATTGTACAGCAGCTGGGTGCTATTTATTAAGAGGCTATTCTACCAAAGTTTATTAAAATACTAAAGGGGCCAGCTACCTAGTAAAAGTAGAGTTATGCCTTACCTCCATCAGTTTAGTTCAAGTACATCCTCTTCAGTGACTAGAATGAAGTAACTCTGAAACAGTCAATCCTCAATAACTGGAGGATGAACAACCCCATCTCCAGTGTGCTGAAAACCTTAAACATACTATACAATTGGTGAGCTATGGAGAAATCTTAAACTTCAGTAGAAACCCTGCTCACTCTATTCACTTATGCATTTTAGAAACTCAAGAATAATGTCCAAATGAATGCATTCTTCATTCTCCAGAGAGTTATGCTGAAGAGACAGGTTTGTGTCCCAGAGACTGCCCTTCCTCTGGAGTTTGTCAGAGCCATGACCTCAAACTAAATGTGAAGAAGTGCATAATAATACCCTTTGGAAAATCAAATACCCCTGCAAATTACAACATTAATAGCAGCCCCCTAAGAGTGGACCTAGCGGTGAAAGATCTGGGTACTCAGGTAGATAGTAATCTGAACTTTGACCAGCATATGTTCACAGTGGTAAGGAAATCCAGGTCTATATTAGAACACCGAACATTCAAAATTTCGAGTGTTCTAATATCGAACCCTATGAACCGAAAATTTAAAACATCGAACATTCAGAACAGCGAATCTTTTCCTAGGGAAAAAATTTGCTGTTCCAAAACACATACACACAACACAAGCACACCAAACAAACAGCAATCCACACACATACACCTAAACTCTTACACCTAACCCTACACTAAACTATACATACACCACTAACTATCCACTTATTTTAACCCAAACCCTAACCCTAAGGTCTGTCACTATCGCCCAGACACCTCACCCACGCCCTAACCCTAACTCACCTACCCAGGGGAAACCCTCATGTCCACACAATCACACACTTACCTGACTCACGCCCTAACCCTAACTCACCTAACCCACCCTAACCCTCACATCCACACAATCGCACACTTACCTGAACCCAAACCGTAACTTTCCACCACAGCGCTGAAAATACCAAAGCAACAGAAATGGACAACCATATTCTTTCCCTAGGAAAAAATTTGATTTTCTGTTTCTTCGATATTTTCAGCATTCGCTGAAAACGGGTTGATATTAGAACACTCGAAATTTTGAACATTCGTTGTTCTAATATAGACCCGGAAATCCTTCTATGTGGCTCAGCTTATAAGTAAGGGCATGGCATCCAGATCCAAGGATGTCATTGTACCACTGTATTCATCCCTCATCATACCAATAATTGAGTACAATGTAACCTTTGGCATGTACCTCACCAGGTACCTGCAGCAGATGGATCGTCCTCAAAAGTTTTTCACCAAACAAAATACAGTGTATAACCAACATGTCATATGTGGACCAATTAAAAGCACTATCAATGTATTCAGTTTCCTACTGATTATTGAGGCGTGATCCGTGTCTGACCTACAAGCCAGTATCTGACCCAGTCATGATGGAAATGTTGTATATTTGCAAAACTAACTGCACAAGGATTACCCGCTCCAATGATCTAAACCTGATCTTTGATATGAATAGATCATGCTGGAGAGCAGATATGTGTCCCAGAGATTGCCCTTCCTCCGAAATAGGCTTTCTATTGACATGGAGCAGAACCCTTTCCTGAACATCTTCAAGTGCAATCTGGACCGATGGATTGGAAATTGCAAATTCACTCCTGGTGTGGCATACATGTCCTTTATGAACAGAGGCAGTCTGTAAAAATAGTCAAAACCCAGCTTGCTGACCCTTGTTAACTTTCCCCTAGGGATAGAAAATTGGGTAAAATCTAGGTAAAACTGGCTAGGCTTGTAAGGGCTCTCGAGCCATTAGCCTAGTAATCTCCTATGAACCTATAAACATTCATCAGGTTGTGTTTCCACACTTGTTTCAGGCCATTGCTCTAGCCTAACAGTTAGAACTCCCATGGTTCTAGCAAAGGAATATAATATATTCTAGCAACAGATGTCTTCTAATGCAAAAAAAACACACTTTCTTTGAAGGAAAAGTAAGCATTTTTGTGGGAGGAACTGCCCTGTCTGCACAGCCTCCCAATATATACATACAAATTCTATAGCTGTACAACAATGGAAAAAGGGAGTAAAGTCAATTCGCTGAAAATGATTTTCAGCAGAACTGTTTGTGGAATTGGGGCTCCCTGAAATTGCCATCACACTGCTATACCTTTTTCATATCCATTACAGTGGATTCTGTCCCTTAAGCAACATGGACAAAAGTGCTACCAAGAGACAGTAACACACTCTGAGGACAAATATTACTGGACAGAGAGAGGTATGTTTCACTGCTTTACTTAGAAAAACTCCTTTCAAAATCTGAAGTAAGAGACAATGATGTACTTTTAGGATTATAATAAAAGCACAGCAATATTCCAACCACAGTAATATTCTGTTTCATTACTTTTTATACTGTGTTGCTTACTACTGGATGTGGAAAGGAAGAGGTGTTGCTAGCCATGTGTTTTGCTAGGAGTATAAGGTCCTCAGTGAGGCAAGTAAAGGTGAGCAGCAAAGTACAGTACAAAGGACTGTGACTGGGTCTCTGATCACAACCAGGTTATTATGTGCTCAAGAGAAAAATGCTAAGAAATGCACCTTGACAGTAAAGCTCAACATGTGAATCTTGGAATCTGTATTGAGAAAATATAATAGAGGGTTGTAATCAAAGATCCAATCATAATTCTTTGTAGTGTGTGGAGATTTATCTGCTCACTGTAATACCAGTTTCAGAATAAAAAGAAGTGTAGAGATGTGAAGTATTTTAACAGTTTATATAGTATTTGGAAGTCAGTAAAGCAATTAGTGCTGACATGCAGCAGACAGAAATGAAGTGTCTTTGTGTAGAACTAATGGCTTAAAAAGCTGTTAGACACTATGTTCTGCCACACTTTCTGTTTTTAAGTGTGACAGTGTGAAGTTGTAACAGCGTTTGCTATTATTTGCTGGCTGGCACTGTAAACTGTTAGTCCTTAGTGCAAGACTCGGTCTTAGCAGTGCATAGGTCTGCTTAACAAGCTTTCATTAAGCACACCTAAGTCCTGTTAAGACTGGGTCTCATATTCAGGGCACACTTTACACATTTATCTCTTTTGTCATCTTATATCACAGTCTGTCCTCGATTCCAGGTGGGTTCAAGACTTTTTGGGTGCGGAGATAATTTGGGATATACAGTGACTTGTGTGAATACATTAAAAGAAAAAGAACAAGAAATGTATATGTGTATGATGCATGAGGTATGTATTTAGTAAGCTATGCTAAAGTGCTGAATGAATGGAACTCGGACGGAAAATGGTTGAAAAAAATAATTCATAGACATGATTGCCATGATATGTTGCATAAAAAGTGATGTTGCACAACTTTACAGGCAAAAATGTCCCTCCGTGGGTATGTTGTTTTGGGATAACTAGGGCACAGTTCACACGTTCGCCGTGATTTCAAAATCTTGAAACATAATTCACCTGATCTCAGTAATGATGGTTTTGATTAAAATATTAGAAATAATTCTCCCGTTCGATTCTCGGCCGGAGCACCTTTTGTGTGGAGCCTGCATGTCCTCCCCGCGGTCGACCGACATTCGAATGATATGCATAAAAGGGGTGTGCCTTCATTGAAGGTTGGGCGTCGAGCTGGCACCTCGGCACAGTAAAAA